>NW_026294480.1:1565825-1700825 GCF_007827085.1 Peromyscus californicus insignis | reverse complement strand
GTGCTGGGCCAATCCTGACGACTTCAGTTTGAGTCCCAGAAGTGCCAATCCTGATAACCTGAGTTGTATCCCCAGAACCAACACAGAGGAAGAGAATCGTGTCCTCTGGTCTCTATACACATACCCTGGAGCACATGTACAAACACTCACACACAAAATAAACACAGCTTAACATTTTAAAGAAAAAAATCATAATTTTATTTCCCCAGACTTTCTCTCCTGAATCCTGCTCTGTGTGTACATGGTTAGTCTCCATTTATTTGTTATTTATTTTTATTTATTTATTTATTTATTTTTGAGTTTCAATCATGTCACGCCACTGTATTAATGCCATATGAAATTTTGTGTGCCATCATACAGGATTCCATGATGCCGAGACAACTCAGTTGTGGCTTTTGCTTATGCTGTGAAGAGCCGTACTGAAGCGCGCACACCTTGTGTAAATCCTCCTGGCGTTTCTGATTATTTTCATTGGTTTCTTTTTACAAGTTACAATTCCTGCATTTAGACATGTATCAGTCCAGGTGTGTGCCTCAGTTTCTATCCTCCAGGAACATGGGAGAGACTGATTAATTTGGTACCTTGATGGAAGTCGGTTTGCATCTGGACTCCACTGGAGTTCCAACCACTCTGTCGTCTTTCAGCTGCCTCCAGACTCCAAGGAATTTGGAGATGCAAGGAAGGGTTTACAGAATTCTATGTAGAGAAGCAAGAGCTTCCCCTTCTCAGGTGAGAATGAATCGCAGACCAAACCAAACAACCAAAAGTGACACCATGGGACTCGGGCTTCAGGAGATTGACAATTTCATGGATGAAACACAGTGACTACTGTGATAAAAAAAGAGGGGAAAAATCAAACAAAAGTTTAGAGATGCAAGACACCTTGGGGTCTCAGCCAGAGGATGAATGGGTCTGAAGCCTCTTTGTTGAGAGGCACATGTATTCACAGGCCCGCCCAGGTAGGTGCTCTGGAAGCCAGACTCGGCCCTTGGAACAATTACAATGAGGAGCATACGCCAGACTGGCACAGCTATGCATACTCTTCTACATCTGTTGTTAGCCAGGAGAAATCAAGGTCCCTGGTGTCCTCAGCTGAAAGAATCTTTTTAGAATATTTCCTCCACAGCACAATGAAGGTGACTAATTACAAGGTATTGGCTGTTCGACATTTTCTGTTATGCATCCCATTGCATTGAAAGTCAAAATACGGGAAGCTTCCTTCCCTGGAGGGGAAGTCTGAGAGTACGGTGATTTCTTCAAATGCTACCTCTAAGGACACCAAGCAAGCACTGGGCCACACGAGGAGAGCCACAGGTAAGAGTTGACACTGTGGAAGGTTTGATAAAAGTCTGTTTCTCTCTCTATTGCACAACTGAAAACTCGTGTCTACATGAGAAACAGCATGCCTTTGAAGATGTTCAAAGACATTCTTCCCACAGTCTGAAGCTGTTTATGAAAGCTCTCTGCTAACGGAGCTTATGGGCGTGGCGGCACACTGGGGCAAGAACTCCAGCTTCAGGGAAGAATGTGAAGTTACAGCCATCCGTCTGTCCGCATGGCAGTTGTTCATATCACCGCAGCTGAACCCTGCTGGAAGGCTGCCCTGGGGTGGAACCTAAGAAAAGGAAGTACAGTTTAGATCAGGGATGGGAATGTCACAGGATGTTTCCTTTTGCAACGCTTTCAGCCTTCAGCAAAGGAGCTGTGCACCCACAAAAACGTGTGAGGTTGGTTTTCTTACTTTTCCTTTTCTTTAAAGGGTCAGTGGGCCTGAAGTGAGACAGCTGTAGCAAGCTCCTGCTAGCAAAGTGTGCAATTAGACGAGATCTCAATCTTCCTAATTAATTGAGTTACTACCAGAGCAAAAGCAATGCTGTAAAAATACGTTGATGTGGGTGGTGTTCCCCTTGGCAATGTAACATGCACACAAGACGAAACCATGATCAAAGAGAGAGAGAGATACAGAGAGAGACAGAGACAGAGAGAAGAAAAAAAGAGACGCATTTAGCATAAGATTAAGACAGTACATTGCACTGTTTAATGGGAGGAAAAATGAAAACTGATCCCACTTGCGTTCTTTTTCCAGACCTGTCTGTGTCGTGAGGGATGACTTCACCTAGAGAGGATTCGAGGGCAGACATGTTCTGATGCAGGGGTTTACCCTGCACCTTATGACCCAAGAAGGGGTCATGGGACGGGAAACTCAAATCAGTCCTTACACGGTCTCTATCACAGAAAACCTAGCAGTACTGCTGCTGCTGTTGACGACTGCTGCTCACTGCCTCTGGTGTACAGGGCTGCTGTGTGACAGTGGTACCGTCCCAGGCATCATAGCCTGGGACTCTGAGTTATAGCTGAAGAAATGGAAGTTTCTGTGTGTCATCCAGGGGACTGGGCTGCTTTGTTGTGTGATACGTGCCCTGTGAGCCCAGAGGAGTAAAAAGCAGGAAGCTAGGTATCCCAGGATAGCACCAGTGGCATTTGGGGTACAGGCTAATTTTAGGGAGCCTTCAGACTCACTGCAGGATGTTGAATACCATCCCAGTGGATGTCAGCAGCACCCACCAGCGTAGAACCAGACAGGCCCTAACAATGCAGAGTGTGCTTTGGGGCAGGATCCCCAGCTTCGCTGCCCTGGGCCTTCCCTTCCAGTGCTGGGCCTTGGTGCCCATCTTGGTTTCACAGGTGAAGGTGGGCATGTATCCTGATCTTGTCCCCTTGATTCCCACATCTCTGCAACAGTGCACAGGCCTTTAAACAGCCAGAGTTCTGCCCTCCAAACAGCTAATGAGGCTAGATTTCCCAGGCACAGGAAGGTTTAGCCAGGGCATGCCCAATGATCTAGTGACCCCGGGGAGAAAGGAGAGGGTTGGAAGCTTGGGCAAGGACCTGAATGACACACAGAATTAGTTGTATGCCTCAGACAGCATGACAATGGCCAGCCTACTAATACATGCTGGGGAGACAGAGTGCTACGGGAGGACAGATGCTAAGAACAGCCAAGGGAGGCCATGAAGTCTGGAAAGGCAGGGGCGGAGCCTGTCTTCACCGAGTCTCACTCGCAGGTCTTGCTAGCACTCCATAAGCTTCCTCAGAAGAGAGGTGGACTCCAACTTGCTGGATGGTGAAGACCACTCTTTGCTTGTGGACACTGAGAACAGAGCCCTTGTGAGCCCCAGCAGTATCCCTGTCCTGGAGACAGAGTCCTTGAGGCCCCAACAATGTCCCTGTCCCTGGGACATACTTTGCCAGCCATGATTAGCATTAGCAGCAGGGTGCCAGCTGTGACAGCAACCAGAGGAGGGAGTGCTGGAAGGCAGGCCAGAAACACCACTGCCACTCAGCATGTGAGGTGGAGAGAGCTAAGGAATTAGGGCCTGAAAGGTCAACACGGAAAGAAATGCCCAGGAAGGACAGAGCAATTGAGGGGGAGGGAGGATACCAGGCTTCTCAGATGGGGTGAGCTGCTCTCGCTGGAGGTGGGCACTGCCCTTGTCTTCTGTTACCTTGTGGTCTCCTTCCCAAGCCCAAGCCTAGAGCACCAGCTCTCAGGGTTCAGCCTTCTCTCTCCATTTCATACCTTCTCCCGTTCCTCCCGCCTCTGCACTCCCAGAGGAGTTCTCCCCAGGCCCCAGGCAGGTATGTTCTGGGAAATTCCAAACCTGCTCACTGGGAGACATTCTGACATCTCAAATTCCCCAAGACAAGGGAGAAAGAATCTGGATCCAGACATTTGTTCAAGGTCACTCGTGCCAGGCAGGGCAGAGCAAAGCCATCAGTTACCACTGCTTTCCCGGGTAGTAGCTCCTCTCATGGAACCCACGGAAGCAATTATGCTGAAACCATACATTTCCACGGAGTGATTCATGCTGAGACTAATTCACTTGCTGTTTAGTGCCACTTGGAATCATCCAGGGACTGAAACAGCCCCACAGAGAACAGATTTTTAAAGTATATTTTAAAGGTAAGGATGAGGCTTTAATATTCTACATGCTTTTAATTCCCTGGGCGTGGAATGTCAGCTAAGATTTGAAGACAGCCATCTAATATCTGCGTGTGGGGAAGAAAAAGTGGCAGTGGCCTCCAGAAAGATTAGGACTCACCTTTTTAAAATTGCAGTTTTCAAGTCTGGTATTCGGGTAATCATCAGTAGCTCAAATAAAATCATCTTCATGTCCAAATGGGAGGCAGGTGTGGAGGAAAATTAACAGGAGCAGGCCAAGAGCAAAGCTGGGTCCTGACGGACTAATTTCCCCCCAGGCTAAAGAGAAAATTCTGCACTATATTGGACCTGGTGTGTCTGAAACCATCTCAGTGGAGCGTGCAAATCTCACCAGGTAGCAGATCTGCTGGACAGATAGCTCCACCATGTGAGTGCAGGGACCCGAGTTCAGATCCCCAGAACCCAGGTAAAAAGCTGAGCATGCCTGTGCACACCCAGAGCCGAGAGGTGACTCAGAAATGGATGGACTCCCACAGACCACTGGTCAGTCATCCTAGCCAACTGGTGAGCTCCAGGTTCAGTGGGAGACTCTCTCAAAGTATAAGATGGAGAGGGGACTGAGGAGGGAAGCTGATGTTGATCTCCAGCTGCATGCATGTGGGTGTGTAGTACACATAAGCATGCACAAAATGTGGACTCTGAGATCTGGAAGCAGATAGCTGATTGTAATGGAAACTTCTAGCAGGAAAAAGGAGCAGAGACCCCGTGGCCAGAAACTCAATGGTAGCCAAATCTTTCAACCTGAAATATGAAGCCTAAAGGCTCAGGCTAGATACTAGACGGGGTAGGCTAACTCACTTAGCCCCCTGTGAGTATGGAGGAGGGCCTGAAAGCTTCAGCTTGCTGCATCTCCACTGGAATCCTGTACCCATCCTTACCTGCAGCTGAGTAAACTGCACCCTGTGCAGCCCTCTGCAGAGTTGGTTTTGATCTTTAGGATATCTTCTGAACATTTTGGGTCATATTACCATTCTTGCCTGCCTTCTGCAAAGGATCAAGACTTTGGGGATAGCGTGCCTGTCTGGGAGGAAGTGTGGGACAGGCAGCCAATGGGACAGGTATAGAAGAACATGCCTGGGGTCCAGGACTCGAAGTGTGTGTACACTCATGTTTCCTGCATTCAGGGGGTTCCTATGGGCTTATATGAAATCCCAGTTTCTCTCAGTGTCCAGTCTGTCACTGTAGGCAGAAGGGTGTCTCTTCCCATTTATTCTGCAAGGGTAGTGCTAACAGACAAACTGTCTACTTGGATCCCCACTTCCTCGATGCTCAGGGCAGCTCTGCTCAGGGCGGGCACTGGTTTCATGCCTATGCTAAGAAGGATTTGTGAGTGCATTTAAGTTGAAGAAAAGGATGACAATCAGGTTGTGGGCACCCCCACGTCATCTCTAAAAGTGTGGACTGTGCCATTTTGAATGTCACCTCTGTGCATAGCAGTTGAGCCCATGAGGCTCTGCTGGAGACTCCTAGATGAACTTTGGTGAAGGGGCAGGTGGTGTCAGTGCTGAGGAAGGCAGACTTGTAGTCACAGTCCAGAGGGCTCTTCCCTCTCCATGGTGAAGTCTGGAGCTTGTATTTATATCCCAGAACAACTGTGCATGTGCGACTGGATGGTGTGTCCAACTGGAAGAATGATATACAAGGGCTGGCAGAAACATGTGATATGGCCTCATGAGCAGGGGTGTAGACCGGGGCTCTGGGCCACAGGTATATTCCTAGGTCACAAGACAAACGTGCTCTGTCAATGTGCACAGAACCACAGAGCCTGGAAGGGGCCATGGCCAGGAACTTAAGAGTAGGGCCTGTGCAGTAGTGAGACTGAAGCCTTCAATAAAAAACAAACAACAACAAAGCTGTAAATTTAGACATAGAACTCGTTTGCAGTTTCTTCTTAAAGGAAAAAAAGGGAAGCTTTCAATGCACACTGTATTTGAAAGCTAGTCCCAATAGTATAGTCATTTTATTAAATTTGAACAAAAGAGCATCAGTTCACTAACAGCCTAAACATAGGCCCTACATGTCTACTGGAGTGATGCAGCTCCTCAAAGAGTCTGGCATTTTCGAAGAGTGGAAGAGAAAGAGACAGGGAGAAAGGGAGAAAGAAGAGAGGAGTGGAGAGAGACCTTGATGATCTTTAAAGGGCAGAGGACCAATGGTATGCAAGAAGATCCAGAAGCCTAGAGTGCACCTCAAGGCCTCCTTAGAGACCTGTAGGGCCTCATCACCTGGGTCTAGCACTTTTCATATCTAGATCCTGTTAAGACATTTTTTCTGACCTGATGAGTTCGAAAGTTGGAGTCTGAGGAGGTCTGGCTTGATAAGCACCATTTCCACCCTCAGGATCCCAAATGAGAAGGACAAGAAGAGCAATGTGAAGTAGCCAGACACTGCTAAGGTGAGGGGAAAACAAGCCTGGTGCAGTGTTCCCCAGAGACTCCCCACTGATGAAGCACAGGGGCATGCCAAACCCAAGGCAAGCCTGGACATTGCCACGGCAATACTACCGCCAGGGTGGTTTTGCACCAGGATACACATCTGACTCCCTACTCTGTAGATGTGTGTGTGGGGGGGGGGGCACAAAGAGCACACAGCACAGAACCCTTCTGGAGTTTTTGGGTCTCAGAATTTGTATAACTTTATAACAGACACTGTCTGACCCAGGGTAACACTCTGATGCCTGTGCCCATCCTTTTTAGGGGTCATCACTCATACTCACAGGGCAGATCTCAGTATTTTGCTTGAATTGCACACATGAATGAGATTGTATGTGTATAAAGACATTGCACCTTAGAAAGAAGTCACATCCAGTGTATAGTGAACCTCAGGTTTGATCTTTCTGTGTTTGTGGTAGAAATATAGCAGTGTGCTGCTAGTTTCAACTGTCAACTTCAAAACCTAGAATCACCCAAGAAGAGAGTCCTTGGTTAAAGAACCATCTAGATCTGGTTGGTCTGTGAAAATGTCTGTGGTAGTTATCTTGACTGCAATTAATGTAGGAAGACTCAGCCCCCTGTGGTTAGCACCATTCCTTAGGCTAAGAGTTCTAAACAGTGGAAGAGAAGAGAAAGCTAGTTAAGCACAGGCAAGCAGGGATATTCATATATTGATTCCTCTCTGCTCTTATTGTGGGTATACTCGGACCTTCAGGGTTCTGATGCCTTGATGAGCTCCTGGATGATGGTTTATGACCTGGAATGGTAAGCTGATTAAACCCTTTCTTTCCTAAGTTACTTTTTGCCAGTGTGTTTTACCATTAGTACAGACATGAAACTGTAACATTTAGGCTCTGGGTGAATTCAAACATCATAGTGGTGGTGGTGTGTGTAGAGATTTGGCATGTGTGTTTGTTTGAATAAGAATGACCTCCACAGGCTCATATATTTGAATGTTTAGTCACTAGGGAGTGCCACTATTTGAGAAGAATTAGAAGGTGTGGCCTTGGTGAAGTAAGAGGGGCCTTATTGGAGGCAGTGTGTCACTAAGGGTGGGGGTTGAAGTTTCAAAAAATCCCACACCAGGCTGCATCTTTTTTGTTTTGCTTGTGGATCAGGATGTAGCTCTCAACTACTTTTCCAGTACCACGCCTGCCATGCACCATCGTGGTAATGGACTAAGCCTCTGAAACTGTAAACCAGTCCTCAATTAGATGCTTTCTCTTATAAAAGTTGTCTTGGTCATGGTGTCTCTTCACTGCAAATAGAACACTGACTAAGACAACGGGCTTGTGGAGGGGCATTTAAACAATATGCTTGCACTTTGAGATACTTCTAACGGCACTGGAAGTGTGATGCTAGACAGATGGAAGGTCTGGATCCATCATCCACACTGCTGATAGCTCTGAATCACCATAGAGTGTCTTGCAAGTTGACCCTACTGCAGAATCTCAGAATGGAAATATCCAAAAGAAAAGAGCTGACTATTATCTGACCAGTATCTGCATAGATACAGGCCAAGATGCATGATTGAGGCCTTAGATTAACTGTGTTTTTGACTTGCATGGAGGCCACAGTCCCTGCACAGCAGGAAGGAGAAAGTGAGACTGAAGAGTGCAATGCTTTGGAGAGACAAGAAATGATAAACCCAACTTGCTGCATGTAGCACTTTCTAACACCAAGAGACCATGGAAGATATTAGATATCTTTGCAAACTAATGCCAGGTAACAGGGATTCAGGAACAAGACAGGGTCATCTGAGAGGCCTTTAAAAACTCTGAATTATTTAACCAAGGATGAAGTGCCATCCTCCTTTCCAGAAAAGACTTACTGATTGGCAGCTGGCAGCCTATTACCAAGACAGACTTACAATCCTGGGAAGCTCAGCCACAGCTCCAAGTCTTGGAATGATCCACTGCCATACACAATAGTCTACACAAGAAAGAGAAGGTCTGAGGACCCATCCCTGCACTCAAGTTCATATGTTGCTGTATGGTAGATACTGGGATTCCATTGGCTGTCAGGGCTGTCACCAATGGGGAAGAGGACAGAGAGATACTTAGAGCCTCTGGGACATAGTACTATTGAGCCCTCCAGATCTTCTTTACACCAGGCACCTCAGTCTACTCACATATTCACCTCTTCTTGACCCAGGTGGCCAATACAACACCCTGCCACCACCTGTCTGAATTGAAGAGTTTTTAAATATTTAGTGTGTCTGTGTGATTATGGGAACTTGACGCTGGAGCACATTTGATCTTGTTCCTTAAAAATTTCAAAGGATTGAAGAGGAATGGAATTGCATCCTAGGAAGTTCCCTCAGCAAAGCAGTGGCTGTGGAGGCATTCCCCACAGCTCTGCCCCAGCTCCAATGAGAGAGGTTGAGTTCAGGAGTAACTTAAAGAGCTGTGTTATGAATTCTTGCGCTGTCAGCTGAGCCTCAAGGCAGAGAAGGCTTTCATACAGGTCCAGCTCCAAGATGGTGTAGCTCGTGGCAAATGGGGTCAACAAGTCAGTCAATCATCACCAGAATACAGAAGTCAGTGGGATGCACACAGTGTCATATAGCTTGCTCTCACTGAATCAGGTATGGTCTGAATACTTACCAGCTAAAGTGGAGGGCCAGCCTGTGTGTGACCATCATAAGCCTGGTTTTAGGGCAGTGGGCCAGGCTTGGGCCCTGACCATTGTATCATTGCCAGGACAAATCGCTTCCACTTTACACAGCCTTATCAAAGGCTCACTCTAACCTGTGTGCTGAAGAGGATATCCCAACAATAAGGAAAGAGGACTTGGCATGCTCAAGGGCGGAGCTCAGAGCAGCCGGCGGCAAGTAGAAGGCAGAGACAAAGCCTTATGTGCGACATGCTGCAGAGTCCATGTCTTTGCCCAAGGTGGAGCAGTTCCTGGAAGCCCTGATGCTTATGAGTCTATATGCTTGCAGTAGCCTCAGGGTCCTGTGGGCAGGAATCAAAACATCATGGGTGTTACATCTCTGGAGCACCCACATGATGGAGCCAAGACTATCCCTGGACTCAAGGCAGGTCACAGTGGTCCTGGGGATGGGCAAATTGTGCTTCTGAGACTATAGATGCAATCAGGAGAAGCTGTGAGAGAGACTGTCTTATTTAGAGTTTCTACTTCTGTGATAAAAATACAATGAGCAACAGCAACGTGGGGAAGAACTCTCAGGTCATACTCCACCACTGAGGGAACTCAAGGCAGGAACTTAGTACAGGGACTGAAGCATAGTCAGTGGAAGAATGATTCTTATGGCTTGCTCTACATGGATTTCTCATTTTGCTTTCTTCTACAACCTAGGCTTACCTCCATATGGTGGCACTTCCCACAGTGAGGGGGGCCCTCCCACACAAATCATCGATCAAGAAAATGACCCCACTGAACTGCCTACAGATAATCTGATGGAGGCCTTTTTTTCACCTGGGGTTCCTCTTCCCAGATAACTTTAGCTTGTATCAAGTTGAAAAAACAAACAAAAACAACAACAATAAAAACCAACCAGGACAGAAGATTTGCTAGTGTATCTCTCCAGCTTCTGGCGGCAGCTGGCCATTTATGACGTTCCATAGTGTGGTGACCAGTCTTAATTGTCAACTTGATGTAATCCAGAATCATTTGAGAAAAAAGACTCAATGAGTTACTATAGAGATCAAGTTGGCCTGTGAGCAAGTCTGTAAGGAATTGTCTTGATTATGCTAAATGATGTACAAAGACCTTGTCCACTATGGGCAACACTATTCCCTAAGAAGGGAATATTGAATTGTATTTGTGTTCAGGAGGCTGAGCACAAGCAAGCATGCATGCATCCACTTTTCTGCTCTTGACTGTGTATGTGATTGGTTGCTTCAGATGCCTGTCTTGACTTTCCTACAGTGATAAACTATAACCAGATTTTAAGATAATAAACATTTTCTCCTCTGGTTGCTTTTTTGTCAAGGTATTCATCACAGCAACAGAAATGAAACTAGAACACACGGTTTTTCAGATCCAAGCTACCAGTCTCTGGCCATGCTCATGGGGTGTTCGTTTGTGCTGCCTGTATCCAAATCTCTTCCTTATAAGACTATATTTATAATGAACTTGGGTCTTGTAGACAGACACTTTTCTCTGTCCTGCCCATCCTGCAACCACTTATAAAATAATCACTCAGAGTCCTAATATTAATTACAAACTGTTTGATCTATAGTTCAGGCTTATTGCTAGATGGACATTACATCTTAAATTAACCCATTTATTTTCATCTATGTATTGCCACATGGCCGTGGCTTTACCCGTCTGCTGGCATGTTGCTCCTTGGGCAGCAGCCTGGCATCTGCTCTGATCCAGCCTTCTTCTCCCTGTATCTCTCTTGGATTTCTGCTTGCCTCTAATCCTGCTTTACCATAGGCCAAAACCGCTTCTTTATTAACCAATAGTAGCCACACACATTCACAGAATACAGAAAGACTTCCCACGTCAGGGTCTCTCTACTCCACGATGAATATGGACATCATCAAGGACTCTATTTCCAACTAAAGTCCTGTCCTGGTCACAGGTACCTGGAAGACTATAATTCAGGGATATGTAAGTCAAACCTGAATACCCACAGCATAACATTCAAAGGGGGCAGAAAAGTAGGCATCTAAGTAGACTACATTTTTATGTATTATTTTAAAATAGCAAGATTAATGTATCTTTTCCTGTGTCTTTCCAGCTTTAATTCACCTCCTCTCAGCAATGACAATCAAGTATCTAAAAAATGGAAGACTTGGCGGCCAGGCATAGTGACACACACCTGCAATTCTGTACTTGTGAAGCCGACACAAGAGAATCATGAGAAATTAAAGGTCTACCTGGTCTACCTAGTGTGTCCTAGATGAGACAGCAATCTAACAAGAGCTTTGCTCAAAAATAAAAACTGATCAGTAAAATTTATAACTTTGCTAATCATACGCTTTTGTTTTCTTTGATTTTAGTTATTAAAACATTGAATTATATATTATTTCTCTAATCACTGAGTTCATTGATATCTATCCATTGTCCCAGACCAGAGCCTCACTTGTCTTACCCTAGCCCTGCTCCTGCAAGATTTAGTCCTGTAGGTGAAGACTAGCTGACCATGGTGAGAGCAGCAGCATATTGATGTTGGCCTGGGCATGTCTTCCTCAGGCATTCCTCAGAATCCATGCCTGAGGAAGCCTCACCTGGGATCCCATATCTGCCAGGCACTGAGGCCACCACAGAGAGGCCAAGGAGTGAATGGTACCTGGAGGTTGGCCTTCCCCTAAACTGATGCTTTTATTGCCTGAGGATGAGGAAAGACATCCACTGACTAACTACCATTAGTGTCCTCTTTGTAGGCCGGTCCTGAGAACAGCAGGAGTCCATGGGGTACAGGCCCTTCCTAGTTTCTTCTCTAACCATCCCAGGCAGGACTTGGCTGTGATGCGGCCACCGCATAGCAGGCTTGTCTCACCAGAACCCAACTCTCTCCTCTGCCCTCATCTAGGCCAGTAGATGCTCAGTGATCCCTCAGGCCAAGGACTGCTAGTGTCCAGGTGACCTGCATCACTGATTTCCTGGCCCCACATGGCAAATCGAGCCTCTGACTTGTTATAACAGGGCGTATGGTGCTAAAACTTGAGTGAAGTGGTCACTGAGCCTTCTGTGCTTGGCATCGCATAGGTTTGTAATAGAGTTCAGTGCAGCTTCTGTGCCCCAGGGACAAACATTCACTGTCCTTACCAATGAGACCTTTCTACAGTGTGGCAAAGCTTCAGGCCAGAGCTAGTGACACTTCCCTGGAATCTTGATGTTCATCATGCTTGATGCATCCTTCTGTGATGTGAGCATCGTCTCTTGACTTGGGCTCCTGTTCTTCCACAAATCACATATCTGGTTAGCTGGTGCTGATCCTAGCACAGAGGGGCATCAGAGTTCCCAGAAGCTCAGGACCAGTGTGGACCACCCACACCTCTGCTGTGAACAAACAGTGACTCCATAGACCCAAAGAGAGGTCTGCTTTCCCTTTCTGCTTTTCTGGCCTCAAGTGGTACCTCAGGAAGCTCAGAGACTTGAGTGTACTCTGTGGGAGAGTTCAGACTCATTGAGATGCCTGCAAGTCCCCATTTGGAATCTTGCAAAGAAATATGTGGAACAGACTCAGTTCACTCTGGCACCTAGTACTAGAGAGTTACTAGTCTCCCTCCGTGGGAACCCCCGGGTCTGTAGAGGACACCAGTGTGGTCCAGTCAGTGGAGTCACTGGAGGAGGGAAATGCCACACTCCAGTGACCCAAGGACCCACCCTGACAGTCTGTCTGAAGATACCCTGAGAGTCAGACATGCACACAGACAGACAGACCTACAGACCTACAGACAGACAGACACACACACACACACATACTCATGCACACATGTATACACATTCCAATGCCTATCCACACACATGTAAATATGCATGCCTGTACATACCATGTGTACATATGCAAACATGCACATATATGTAAACACATATGAACACATGAGTGCACACCATTTATACTCATGCATATGCATACTAACATGTACAAAGTATATGCATTCACACATGCACATATCACACGTAAACATGCGCACATGTTCTCATGTGCTCCACACACTCCAGTACATATGTACCCATGTATATACTATGTACACACAAATACATGGAGCACACATATGCAAGAGTTTTCATGTGGATCATCATCCACTTAGATGTTTTTGTCCCCAAAGAAGCTGCACATGTAATAACACAGACACAACTCTCCCTTGTAAATGTCTTTAAAGAGATTCCACTATAAGAAGCAGGAATGTCCCCAGCATTCTTCCCACTAAGAATTTTTAAGCTCAGAATGTTCTCAGCAGGCTGCGTGAGTCCTTTGTCTGCAGAACCTTTGGTTGGTTGCTCTGTTTAGGGGCAACAGCTTTGACACACTTTCTCAGCTTTTCTGTGGCGTCTGAGCTCTGAGGACCGTGGATCTGGCTTCAGCAAGCAGCAAGTCTGCAGCTCATCTTGTTCTTTGGTGTCGAGAGTGATCCCTCTGTGGTGGCGAGCTGGAGCCAAACTGTAAAAATCTTGGAAAACTTTGCCAACATTACTCAAAATAGGCAGCTGCGTGGTTTTTTTTTTTTTTATCATTTCCAGGTGCATTCTGGGGAAAGGAGAGTTCTAATGAGTCTAACCTGGCTTTGTTATCCAAACCTCGAAAGTTATACTCACTCATTTCGAAGAGATATTGCTTTGGAGACCTGAAGGAAGTCAGTCTCTCTCAGCCCAGCACGCTAACTGGCTGCCCTGCTCAACTCCTCTCTGTGAGCGCTAAAACAAGCTTTTCCATAAAGCATTCTTATCCCAGGTATGACTTTCTGATTCCAGCCTCTGGGATGAAAAAGTCTCACCCTCAGCCGGGGGGACAGGGGCATCACTCATGTGGTGTGATGATCTGAGGTCTGATGATCTAATGTCCAGAGCCTGAGATGGAAAGAGGCTCCCCACAATCAGAAACCAAGGACCTCAGGGATCCAGGACTCTAGCAAGCATCCCATGCATGTACTTCATGCTCAGAGTCTTGACTCAGAACAAAGAACTGTATCCCAATGGGAGAAAAGTTAAAGGTTGACATTTAACAAGGAGTTACCTTCTCATGACAGTGTTTACTAATGCAGGTACATTAAAACAATTAAAATGTGTTTTATGTGTATCTTTTTATCAGAACAGATTTACTATCATAAAATTGGGACCTTATTTTACCTTTTAAAAGTCTGTGGATGAGGGTGGGGTGTGTTTTCTGAGTAGCGGTGTGTATGTTCATGTGTGTGAGAGTGAGCACAAGTGTGTGCCAGATGCTCTTGTAGAAGTCAGAGGACAGCCTCAAGTGTTAGTCCTTTCCTTTCACCTTATTGGAGACAGTCTCTCTGTTCTCTACTACACATCCTGACTGGAAACAGGGTCTCTCTGTTCTCTACTACACATCCTGGCTGGAGACAGGGTCTCTCTGTTCTCTACTACACATCCTGGCTGGAAAGCTTCGGGAGAGTCTCCTGCCTTCACCTCCCACGTCTTATAACAGGTCTGGGATTACAGAGGCCTCTTACCAGATCTGGCTGTTGCACTGTTTCTGGGGATTCGAACTCGGGTCCTTGTGCTAGTCCAACAACCGCTTTACCTACTGAGTCATCTCTAAAATCCCTTATTTTAATATTGGAGGTGGGAATAGATCGATTGTTCCCCATGAAAAACACCAGACGCTTAACTTGGTATTCCTAAGATTGATAACATTGAAACAAAGGGCCCATGAATGCAGGCTCCATGGAGAAGACTCAGGAAGCTGCTAACTGTCCAGTAACTGGTGAGAAAGCCTCCCTGAGCCTACCGCCCAGGCTACAAAGCCCCGTGGGACTTTCCAAGAGCTACCCCTAGGTTACCATCCTCCAGGGCCCCGTCCTACACAGCAGGCCACTGCTGTCCCCTCTCCTTGAAGGTCTGAGTAATCCACCTTTCTCCTGGCTTACCTGTTTGCATTGCCTGCTGCTGGTCAGTGCCATCCTGCTGCAACGGCACCCACGCACCACTCAGCTTCAGTTCTCACACGCCACCACTCATGAGTGCATGCATCTGACCTCTCTTCCTGAGCCCCAGACAAGTCACAAGTATGGAGTCTCTACTGTACCCCGAGTAGCCCTCTTGGCTATGTCAGCCTTCAAGGATCAGTGGTGTTGCTCACACCCTTTTGAAGCCAGTGAGACTCAGCAACGGATTGTTGCAGAAATGTTCTTTTTTTTTTTTTTACTTAGAACTTCTGGGCAGAGGTATTCGAGTCCAGAGATACTCCAGAAACCTTAGTGTTTCCTCCCGCTTCCTTGTGGAGAGAGGCCTGGAAATGAAAACCACGTGATGAGGCGTCAGAGCTAAAGATCAAGCACCACATCTCAGGGTGAGTTTCAGTGAAGAAAGATGGAAGGCAGTGAAATCAGGTCCAACAAGAACCCAGGGAGATTCCCTGTCAGGATTTCAGACACATAACACTGAAGGGAGAAAGGTTTTTTCAAAGTCTGTGGAGTAAGGCTTGGGAGACATGGCAGGGGAACTTGGGAGCATCCCAGTTCTTTTCCTGAACAAGCATGCTGTTGTGCTCAGGGTGCCTGTCTGGCAGCGACCATGCACATCTGCAGGCTATGAAGGAAAAATCCAGGGTGAAGGCTTGCTCGCCGAGTTGCTCATGTACCCTGGGGTCGTCAGGCATTCTCCAAACATACCAAGGACTCCCAGGTCGAGCTTTGCATTCCGTGTCTGGGTCTAGCTGGAAATTAGGACTGATGCTCAGGAACAGGCAGGCTCGGTCCCTTGGGCCACAGATCAATAGCACTTTATACCTGGCATTCATTGTGCTAATGTCTTCTGTCACACAGTTAAAAAGAATTTTGTGACGAGGACGTAGTTGGAATCTTTAACAATATTTAATAAGACTAAGCAACTTGTTGATAGTTTTCATTGCAGGACCATGTAGAAGAGCAGCCACCTTCGCTAAGGGCGCAGGTAACCATCTGCCCAGAGCCTTTCTTGGAGCCCCTAGTACATCACCAAAGACATTAATCCTCTTTCTTTCTACATTTCATTTGGTTGGGAAGAACAATCACCACCTCCTAAGTGCTTGAAAGGGACCATGAATAAAGATGGATGGAGGGGATATTGTCCTGTGCACCTATTCCTCTGTTTTGGCTGCAGACTATTGCCCACTACAGCAGACATAGAATTTGACTTCTGCATTTGAATGTATTTAACACAAAGTAAGTGTTTATATTGGGGATCTTGAAAGAGATGAGCTGACTACGAAGAATAACGTTGAAGAATAATGCCTTGTTTTCAGACATCAGCTCATTCTCAGTCTGGTAGAACAAGAGGACTTCAGGGGTCAAAGTTCTCATTGCAGGGTTATCCTGCTCATGCACAGAGGTCAGCTGAGGACTACATTGTTTAGTTTTGGTTGTCAATTTTGTTGAATCCACTAAAAGACATCCTTCTAGGTGGGTATATGTGGTTTCCTAGAATATTTAACTGAAGGGGAAGACACTCTTCCAGAGTCAGCAGCATCTTCTGGCTGAAGGCAGACATAAAGGCATCTGAGGATAAAGTTTCACTCTTGCTTTCAAGTACATCTATACTGCTGCTGCTGCCTCTGCCAATGCCATCCTTCACTAATATCTGAAGACAGCTTCTTCTCTGTGTAAGACCCACAGCTCTCCAGGAATTCCTCCAGGCCTTCAACAATATATTGGAACTGCCAAGTCCAGTTGTCTCATGTACTGAATAGACACTGGGGTCTCAGCCACAAGAGCATGCATTTTTGAAATTGTGATGAATGGAAGCATGCACTTTATAATCTGATAAATTATTTTGGTAATAGGTATTCATGCCACCGAATCTGCTGCTATGGAAAGCCATGACTAACACAGCTCCCCTCTATTATATTAATGGAGATTTCTAACACACACACACACACACACACACACACACACACACACACACACACACACACACACACTGTATACATCTTCACACTCCCAGGGGGCACCTCATTGGTTTGGACAATGCACAACACCTGATAATTTTCCGGGCATTGCCTTAGGTGATGATCATCACTAAGCATCAGGAAGAAGTAGGCATCACCCAATGGACATACGATGGCCACAGTTGTGACCTTCTTGGCTGGCATCTGGACCACAGGGAGACTTGAATTTCTCATTGGCTGAACTGATCCTGTTTTTATCTGGTTGGAAGAAAAGGGTTTTGTGAGGAGTATGAAAAAGTTCACCTTGAAGACATGGACAGTGAGCCAGGTCCTGGTTGAGTGCTCCTGTGCACTCAGATATTCCCCACTTACGTTCTGGGGTTGTGGGTCTTCACTCTTACATCAGAAGGACACTCTCCACAGCTGCTACTGAACACTTTTAGAACTTTAGCATCCTTCTGAATACCCAACATTTGCTTTCCACATCCTTGTTTCAGTAAAAATTGAACATGAAGTTCAGCAGCCACCTGGCTGGGTCCCCTTCGGAGCACAGATCTCAGCGGCACTTTGTACCTGGCCTTAGTTGCAGCTCTTGAGTCACTTACATCTTTTGATTCACTTCTTTTAAGTCACGGGATGCAGACACATATTTTGTAAAATAATGTTTCAATCACACTATGAGCCAACACCTCATTCTTCTGTATTGAGCCTGGAGAAGCATGTCATTTAGTTGACTCATTTAGAGGGAGCAGAGAGGATGCCATGTGCCAGTCAAGAAAGGCTTCCTGTGACTGTGAGTGACCACCTGCCCAGCCGCGAGCTGGATTCCTGCTTCACCCTAGTTAACTGTGGGCTAGGGAGACACAAAGATCCAGGAGCTGTGGGAGCTCCCAAGGGGGTCCTTAGAGTGCCGGTCAGAACTACTGGAAATGCCCTTTAGGCTCAGCCATTATAAGCTATGCTCGGCTCTTTGCTTCATTTATTTTGTAATGTTGACCCATTAGGCAATGAGAGATGGAGTGCTCTTATTTCTAAATGGAATCCATGTAGTCAGACTGTGTCGACTAGGCTCTCATGAAAGTCGGACTCAAGGTTGACCAGATCCCCTAATTAGTGGGTAGCTTGGACTTCGTTGTACTCCCTGAATTAGATCCTGGAAGAGAAAAGGCATGGCTGTTTGAGTGTGTTTTGTTTCTTAGAAAATTGAATTAATCAAGAGATAGATTTATTATAAGTGAGTACAAGTTATTAAAAATATTCAACAAGGATGTATTGAGCAGCAATCATGTGCCAAGCATGTCTAGGGCCGGGGATACAGCTGCAGGCATGTCAGGCCTAGTCCCAGAGCTCATAATCCTTATCATCAAGTGTAATTTATTTTCCATTTAGAATAATTCATCCCTCAACTTCTTCATTACCAGTTCTTTATTGTGTTCGCATGGTTATTATATTTTAAATTATAAAAAATACAATTTATCCATTCTAATTTGGTGTCACTGCTTGCTGGATGCTTAGAACGACAATCAACATATTGACAAAGATACAGAGATCTGAGCTGCTTCTTGGTGTGTCTAATATTTTAAGGGTTGTGGTATAAGCATGTGGACAGAGCCCCTGGAGTGTTGTGAATACAATCCCCAGTGCAGCAGTAGTAAGAGACAGGGATCATTAGGGATGAGATTAGGCCTTGGGACCCTTATCACAACAGTGGGTTAGCCATAAAATAGAATCTCTCTCCCTCCTTCCTTTCTTCCTTCCCTCTTATTCTCCCTCACTCTCTTACCATGTATCATAGTAAGCTTCGATTCTCAACTTGACACAACCCAGAGACAACTGAGGAATTGCCTAGCTCACACTGGCCTATGGCCATGTGTGTAGAACATTCTCTTGATTACTAAATGATACGAGAAGCATGCCACTTCCGGGCAGGTGCTCCTCAGTGGTGTTAAAGAGCCAGCTGAGCAAGCCAGAGGGAGCAAGTCAGTCAGCAGCACTTCTTTGTGTCCTCTGCCTTAGCTTCCAACTCCAGGTTCCTGCCTGGAGCTCCTCTCCTGACTCCCCTCCATGAGGAACTGTCACCTCTGTCTTTATGTTGCCTTGGGTAAGTGTTTTGGTCACAGGAGAAGCAAACTGGAACACCTTGTCACGTCCTCTGCCACATTCTTCCACAGCAGGAAGGTCCTCCACAGTGACCTGACTTTAGACTAGCCGGCCTTCTGAAGTGTGAGACAGACACACTCTGTGATGTCCCAGCAGAAGACAGATGTGTTTTTAGCTAATGTCACTTTTACTTGAGTCACTTGAAATCTAGTTCCTGACTAGTCACATTCCATTCTACCACCTTTCAAATTTTTTTATTCTCCAAAATTTCCATACATTTGGTTATACATACTATCCACCACCATCACCTCTCCCAACCCACTCTCCCTCCCAACTTCCTGACATGCTTTAATTGTTAAGGATAACTTTGAATGCAATTAGAACTGCCCATGTGCACATGACTGTGGAGTCATCCACTGGGGCACAAAGAACTTACTAGTGACCATGTCCTCAAAGAAGAATGACTATCCCCCTCTCAGAAGCCACTAACTGCCACTTGCTCCTCTGACAGAGGCAAGGTCTCCGGCCCTTACCGCATAATGCTATAACTTTGACCGGCTTGATGAGGAGCTCAGTTTGTGGGATGCCGGTCACTAAGTTCACGGAGAACATTCCATGTATGTACACTTCCCCTACATCACCAAAGTCCACCAAAGCATCTTAGGACCAAGTCGTGCACATGACACAGTGTCTTAGTCTGGGATGACCATCTCTGGATTCAAAGAACCAGATTGTCATGAGAACTAAAGAACTCACAGGACACAAGGCTCCCAGTGCTAAGCCTGGGGAAGTTGCAGACAAAGCAGACATGCTAGTCACTGTTGTTGTCGTATTCTATATGTCAAGCAAGTCAGCAAGGCAGCCACAAGAATAAGAGCCACCAAGTCCACTTCTCAAAGGAGAGAGAGGCAAACTTTTGTCATCATTTTCCCCAACACCTAATGAAAGAATCACGGCCACATGGGAAATATTCTTCACAGAGAAAGAGACTCATCAACATTAATATACTATTCCCCCCAAATAATTCTAAATTGAACAGAATGGCAGTTGCTATTTCAACTGTGGAATATGTAGCTTCACAAACAGCCAGTAGATGAAAGGACACATTGTACGTGTTGCAGTTCAGATGGAAAGGCATCCTGGCAGTTGGAAGTGAAGGAGTGCCACAAAATCACCATAAGCATAGCAGCTTACAGTCCTGCTCCAGGTAAAGGTTTCCCCAATGTAACAACTCTGCCCTGGCAGGGGATAGTTTCCCCCAGAGAAGTTGTTACAGCTCTGCTCAGGTCCACTGAAGCTGTTACAGCTCTGCTCAGGTCCAGTAAGGTTGTTACAGATCTGCTCAGGTCCAGTGAAGAGTTACAACTCTGCTCCACTAGGGGAAGGTTTCCCCAGTGAAAGTGTTACAATTCTGCTCTGCTCTGCTATAGTACAATGGTACAGCTGCATGTCTGTTCACAAAGCCTTAAACATCTATTATCTAGTCCAAATTTATCATGTACCAACTTCAAAGCTAGCTATAGAAAGACGTGGGCATCATGATGCTGTTTCCAAAAAGGGTCAAAATATGAGGAAGGTTACTGCATTGTTCACAGGTAACATATCTATAGCAAAAGTTAAAAAGTTAACACAGATACACACACACACACACACACACACACACACACACACACACACACACACACACACCACTTGCTGTGAGATCATCTCCAGGGCGGGAGCTTCAGTCCCTATGAACCAGGGCAGTCACATGGATGAGGTTCAGTGATATTCTTGTTTCATTTAATGATCTTGACATGTGGCTAAATTTGGTGGTTTAAGACAGAAACTCATTGTCTATACTGCATTTGCCACATGGTTCTCTGGGAATTTCATTAGGAAATAAACCAGCAAAAGTTTATCAGAAAAAAAAATACAGCCAGGAAGAAAGGTTGGGAGAAACCCCAGCATGCCAGAGGGACGTTGCCGAATAGACCCAGGAGCCACTGGACCCGCAGCACCCTCGGACTGAATGCTGTTTGCTTATCTTGCTAAAGTATTTGTCAAAGGTGTTTCAGAGATGATAAACACCCAAACAGGCACCAAAGTCAACTTGGGCATGGTCCTGATTAAGGAAGCTGGATTCTCATGTTGGTGGCATGCTCATCACAGGTTCCCCATAAGTTTTAGAGGAGTCAGAAAGTCAAATGTGAAAGAAGCCACAGTCATCTGTACCCTGAAGACAATCACCCTATTCACTTATCTAAACCTGAGTCATCCAGACTTTCCAAGCTTGAATCATGGATGAAACTCAGGCTAGTCAGCACATTGCAGAGAGATGAAGCCAGCTAGGGACATATGAATGTAAATAGCTCTTCAAGTCTTAAAAGCTACTAATGTATCACAGCTAATTACAGAACAAGTTGAACAACTTGCTCTTCTCACCCTCTAAACTGTGCTCCTTGCTGTCTGGGATTCAGTGTCTTGGGGTCAGGGTCAGCAAATAATTTTTTCATATGCACGGTAACTCTTAGGGTTTTAATCTTTAAACACATTGAAGGGGAACAGTCACAGAAAAATGACCCCAAACAAGCAGATGCTTGCTGAGAAGTTAAGCTTCACAGAGAGAATGACAGGTATCCCATGGCCAAGCATGTTTTGAAAGAAGATGAGTAGAGAAGGAGATCTGGTCAACCAGGGTCCTCTCTGTTGCAGGAAGAGATCCCTAAGTACCATGTGGGAACAGAGGTGAGGGTGTAGACTGTTTTCCAGGGAGCACACCTAGGATGCATTTATGAGAAGATGGAGGAGCATGGGGCTAGCCAGAGCCATGCCATGTGACCCTGGCCAGCTCTGAAGTGGGTTGGCTCCTAGACTTTTCTTAAGTTGAAGCTTGAGTACTATTGTCCCTGGATGCTACAGCATAAGCTGTCAGTTCCCTATTGTAGAGAGAACTTTGAAGAGGTCCCCAAGGAAGGGCTATCTGTGGTCTGGATCCCTGCAGCCTAGAAAAGTCTTTTCCACTCTGAAGTCAATCTGGGTGACTTCTAGAGTCAGCTATTTTGGACTTACATGAACAGTAGAATTGCAGGAATCCATATGATCCTAGAGCACTGTGCGTGTAAAGCCGTAACACTAAGGACTTCCAGGAAATCTTCAGTTACACAAACTCCACACTCCTGCAGCTAGACTGTGTTATTGGGGCTTCAATTTTGCTTTATTGAGCTTTTTGGGTAAGTTTCTGTTTGGAAGTAATTTTGATTATTAGAGAAGTTAGAAGGAATTCATATCTTCCTTCCTTGAGGGCCCACAAGATACAATTGAATCCAGTGCGTCCCGCTCCATGCTGTGTGTGGAGCATTTAATATGGCCTGGCAAGCCTCATCCTTCACCAGCTTCACTTTTTGGTTTCCTGTCTATTATGGAATTCAAACTGGGGAAGCAGTGTGTGTGTGTTGGGGTGAAGGGAGGTCTCCCAGATATTCTGTGCCCTCTCTGGGCACCCAATCAAAACCAGGTTTGGTGGGAAGTGCCTGGCTTTGATTTACATCCACACAAGAACTTTACAACCCTTCTGAAGTTTTCATTTCTCACTGGAAAATGGGGAGCTGACACTATGTCATTCACAAACACTTGTTATGATTAAGTTAGACTGGAGCTTGGGAAATGGCTTAGTGGATAAGGTACTTGCCATACAAGTGTGAGGGTTGAAGATCAGATCCTCAGCACCCATAGAGAAGCTGGGTGGGCATGACTAGCTAGCCAAGGCAGTGGAGAGGAAGACACCCAGCAGGCATGTGTACACAGATGCATACCAACACACACACACACACACACACTGGAATGTGCTTATCCATACCACACATACACACTTGCAAAACATATATTGAGTTACATTTTAAGTACAAGCTGCTTCCTAGGATGTGAATACCAAGTTAACACATGTTCCCTTTTCACTCATTCCTTTAAAATTCTTCAGTTAACCCCCCTTTAAATAGTTATTAGAATGCTCATGTGTTATTCACCCAATAATCATGCATATCATTAGTTTTTGCATGAAGCCCTCATGTGAGGGCAGGTCTGATGTACACTCAGTTCTGCTGACCCATCTGTCCCTTGTCTATAACACATCATGCATTGGGATCTTTCTCGTTCAAGCTGATACTATGACAGCCTGGGTTCTCAGCTTTGGAGTCAGTCGTGTCCACAATAGCCTGACCTTGAACTCTGGTTCACAGATAGCCAGTTCTTCATCATCACTGGTCCTCTTTGAGGTCTATGATGGTTTGTGTCCATTACCAACTTGACTGGATGCAGAATCCTCTACACCATCAGGCATGTCTGTGACAATGCTTCCAGAAGGGTTTGACTGGGAAGACCTGTTCTGAATGTGCACAGCACCATCCCATGGGCTGGAGTCCTTAACTGAATTATATGGTGGTATTTTATTTGTACTGAAATGTGATTTTAATTGTATGTTAATAAATAAAGTTGCCTGGGGGTCAGAGCTATTAGAGCCATAGCAAGAGCGTGGCAGTAGTGGCGCATGCCTTTAATCCCAGCACTTGGTAGACAGAGCTAGGTAGATCTCTGTGTGTAAAAGGATACAGCCAGCATTGGAGACACACGCCTTTAATCTCAATCCCAACCATAGAAGACCTAGAAGTCTCTACAGACAGGCAGTGACGAGGCAGTCATGTTTGGGTTTACAACCAATGAGAAGGCAGAACAGAAAGACTATAAAGACAAACACACAGGAAGTAGCTCCTTTTCGGAGAGCTCTCTTGGCTGAAGAGGATCGCTGAAGCAGGAAGGGTGAGGCTCTTAGCTCTGACCTCTTGGCTTTCTTCTCTGAATCGGCTCTGTGTTTCTTATTTAATAAGATGGTTGGTTACATCTACAGAATTAAAAGGAGAAGTCAAGGTAAAAACCAACACTCATCTCTCTGTTTCCTGACGGGATACAATGTGACCAGCTGCCTCACGCCCCTGCTGCTGTGCCTTCTTGTCATGCATCATGGGTCATCATGGCTTGTCATGTGTTAAGGGAACTCTTCCACTGTGAGTCACAATGACCCATCCCTTCTATCAATTGTTTTTGTCAGATCAATGAGAAAAGTGGGAGAGCTCTGATTTCTTACTATAGTGGTACTGATGTTGCCTTCCAAACACAAAACCCAGCCCAGACAAGGGGCAAACATGGGCTGTGAATAGCTTCCAGGGTCTCCAGCATGTTCCTTGCTCAGCCCATCAAGGACTCACAGGTTCTCACCACTGTGACGTGTCACCGTGGGCTCTCTCCCCTTCCTGTGCATATCCTTCAGTTTCAGCAGGAGCCTTACTGCTGGTCCTCTGTGGTTCAAAGACTTCATGCCCTTTATTCAGTGAGTCTTCTATACCTACATCGCCTGACCCTGTCCCACTCCCTCTCTATGCCTTCCTCCTCCCCCCAGTTGGGAACACATACCTTTTCCCTTTGAGGCAAACCTGGAGAGTCCTTCCTGGAATGGCCTAGAATTGTAGATGAATTTCTAAATGGTCTTATTAAATAAAAAACATGGAGTCAAATATAGAGGTGAAAGCCTTAGAGAGATCAGGGAAGTAGAGAAAGCCACCAGCCAACCTTACCTCACCAATTCTGCAGCTTCCAAATGTGAGCTACTTCCTGTCTTATCCATGCCTTTATTGCCTTGCTGTTCTGCCCTCTCATTGGCTATCTTAGCCCAGCTACCTCACTTCCTTGTCACTGTCTGTCTGTACAGACCTCCAGGCCTCTATGGTTGGTACTGGGATTAAAGGCATGTGTCACCACGCTTGGCTCTGTTCCGTAGTATGGCCTTGAACACACAGAGACCCAGCCTGATAAGTGATCGGTATTAATGGCTGTCCTTTTCCCCTGATCTCCAGGCAAGCTTTATTAAAGCACAAATAAAACATCACCGCATGGGAGGGTTAGGACAGCCGAGGCTCAGCCCCTTCCAGCTCTGCGTGTGTTGTAGTGGAGCATGCACGTGCCCATCGTTTACCATGCCTCCTCTCCTTTGACACTAGTGGCCCCAGGAGCCAAGTGTTCACCAACCCCTCCACAACCGTAACACCCGTGTGTCATGTGTGCTCACTGACCAGTGTGTCTCCACAACTGTTACACCTGTGTGTGTCATGCGTGCTCACTGAGCAGTGTGTCTCCACAACCGTAACACTGCAAACTTGAACAGCTTTCTTCTTCACTGCCTTCTCCCTGATCGCTCTAACACACCAACGTAACTCCCAGAATTCCAAGGGCTGCCTCTGTGCCGGCTGCACAATTCTCCTGGTTTGATATCAGAGCTCAGGAGCCATCCTTCCTATGATCCATCTGCAGTCCTGCCCTTCTTCCTGATGCCAATACTTTATTTGCTCTGCCCTGTGGACATTTCATTAGGATGCCGCAGTTTAAATTTAGCCAGTCGAAACCTGCACGTGCCTCCCCACCCACTGTCTCACCAGTGGCCAACATTCTCCCTGTCTCCAGCAGGAACATCTTGCCAAAGCCGTCCCATCTTCCTTAACATTTCAGTGTCTCTGTATGGAACTGAAACACCATGACAATGAGTGACTTCCCTGCCAGTCCCTTCTAGGCCCCACTGTTTATGACTAGCCAGGCCTGCATGTTGCAGGGGGCGGGGTTCCCCTGTGAGTCTTCACTAGGTCCTCACCCCTAAGTGACCTTATCTGTATGTGAGTGTGTAGGAGGAGGGGTTTTTCCCATAAAGCCTTCCTGATCATTTGTATCTACATAATTAGTTTTGAAGCCCAGCTCCCCCCATCAGCTGGCCTACTGCGGACTGTGCCGCCCCTTGATTCCCTCCATCTCTAGGTCCACCCTAGGCAGCGCAATTTCTTCTGAACTTTAGTTCCTCCATCCAAAGCATCAGTCCATCTTCCAGACAGGCAAGAACAGAAGAGAGCCTGAGCAGACACTGGGCTCCTGTGTGCTGTCTTGGACCCTCTGACATACATGCTTCCACTGGAGACAAGCTGTGGTGCTTTGGTCATGAAGATGCTTACAGCTGGTGGTCTCAAGACTCAATGTTACTGAATTCTTCCTTCAGTTGATGGCACAGGAGACTCCAAGGAAGGAGGAGCCTCGAGGACTTCCCCTTGTGCTCAGAATAATCCTTCAGCTCAAGCTCTCCCACCTGTCACCTGCACCTCACTGTACTGCCCTAAAGCCACCTTGCAGGACTCCTGTCAGCCTACTTCCTCATGTTTTCCTGACTAGCCTGCTACCAGACTGCCAGTCAATGCTGTTCCCTCTGCTTGGAGGACTTGAGTATAGAGAATAGACAAGGGCTTGATGCTGTGTCCTGTACAGCTTGGGTCCCAGAAAACCCACTGGGATATGGGAATGAAGAAATGACAAACTCACAGGCACACCCCATCCCATCCCTGCTCCCTCTTCCCATCCCACCTCCTTCCCCTCCTTCTCTGGATCTCCCTTTCCCTTACTCATCTCCTTCTCTATCCACTTCTATCACAAATCTCTCTCCCTCCCTCCCTCCCTCCCCTGCTCTCTCTTTCCTTACTGTGTTAGCTGTCCAGTGGGCATGGCGTGTTGTATCATATGACCTCACTGAAGGCTTGACTCTGAAGATGCAGAACAGGCACTTTGCCCCGTGGACTCCATCACAGCATGCAGCACCGGTGAGCACTGTCTAGAATGCCTCTGTGCAGACAGGAGACTGTTTTATGATGTGAATTGCAGTGTTCTTCAATGTGCATACAAAGTTGTCTGCTCTTGCAGAAATGGAATGGTTCAATAACAGAAAACAAGGACAGTTCATCCTTCCATGTTTTCCCATCATCACTCTTTAGCATGTGTCGCATTTTGCTTTCGGTTGCCGTGATAAAACACTTACCAAATGCAACCTGGAGAGGAAAAGGGTGCACTTCAGCTCTCTGTCCATCACTTAGAGAAGCCAAGGTAGCAGCCTGGAGGCAGGAACTGAAGCAGAGGCTGTGGAGGAGTGCTGCTGACTGACTGACATGATGGGATCAGCCTGCTCTCTTATATACCCCAGGACTACCAGCCCAGGGATGATGCCAACAACAGTAGTCTTCCCGTGTCAAACTAACCAAGAATGTCCCCCACACTTGCCCATAGGTGACTCTGATAGGGTCGTTCCTTCACTGAGATCCCCCTTCCAGGTGACTCCAGTTTGTGTCACACGACAGAAATTAGCTGACACCTCCTCTAAGTATCAAATTGGTGTATCTTTATACTATATTGTATTAGAATTCTTGCTTTTAAAAAATGTTGGAATTGCTGACCTGAGCTACTTTAAAATTTAGTTTAATGAATTTTGCTATACAATGAGGACAGGATTTCCAAAAGTTTCTGAGATGACCCCCAATTTCTGTCTGTTGTTTTGTACTATGTATTTATGAAAAACGGCATTCTCAACCGTGCTGGTTATGAAATGAAGGTGTCAATCAACTCAGACACATTGAAGATACTCTGTGCCTTGCAGTGCAAATACCTTTAATCCCTTAATGAGACTCTCATTTGTGTGTGAATTTGTTTTAGCCTTCAATAAGTGGTGATGTTACAGATATCAAATAATTGTTTTTAAATGTATTTCTAAATGATTTGTTATCAATTGTTTGACTTGTGTCCTTGTGTCCTACTGTTATATACTTGGAATCCTAGAAAAACTTCTCGGGTGGAGGTTAAGAAGCCCTCTCCTGTGTGGGCATCTTCACAAGCTCAGGGCCACTGCCTGGCTGACTTTCCAAATTTACATTTAATTCATGAGTTTTAACAGAGAGGGGAAAACATGTTCCCTTACCACAGCACATGAATCAGAGGAGGAGTTCCTGCCCCAACAAAGTGACAAGACTGAGCCTCTCCGACATGCTGGCATGGAGCCTTGCCCTGAGTTCAGCCTCTAGTCCCAGGTAAATTATCCATAGGCTCCAAATGTTAGTTGCTTTTGATTATTTTGAGTAAAGACAAGGTTCAGATGTCCTTCTGTGTCACAAGGAACACATACCGGGTTGCAGAGAGGCCCACTTCACTGGGTGGGTGAGTCAGGTTCTGAAGAGATGCAACTCAGCCTGTGACTGTGGCGCCCAATATGGGAATAGTTTCTTCTTCACAGAAGCAAAGATGCTTCTCTAACTTACATTCTAGAACTCACTCATTCTGTGAGTGAGCAAGAAGCAAGAGAGAAAGAAGCTTCATGTCCTTCTCTGTCCACGGTGACACCGGGCTGCTCCCCAAGCTTCAGTGCTGAGATGTCTTCAGCTGCCACGGATCCTCTGTTCCGTGGTCCTCGGTACTTCTTCCAGTCCCTAGGGTTTGCCCATGTCAGGACTGGGGTGCCGCCAAGCCTGCTGCTCAGCTCGATCATTGGGCTCCAGTGGTGGCTGCTTTAGACAGTGTGTCTTGAAACACACACACACACACACACACACACACACACACACACACACACACACACACACACAGAAGGCTGGGGCCCCTGGGGGAGTCCTGGAAGTGGCATCTGCATGGAACAGTTATGGCACCTTGGAACTCCCTGGAACTTAAACATTGACCAAAGAAAGCCTTGTAGGGCACCTGGGCAGTTGTGATCTTGCCAACAAAAAGAATTTCATTGCTTTAACATGGTCATATTCAAGTGTTAGTGAGACGGAGCCACTTTGTATGCTTACATAACCTTAACTGTGCCTGCAAATTTCCACTTACTTCTTCTCCGAAGCCCTGGGTGGAGTGTTCACATTTCTTTACTGATCCTGGACCTGCAGAAGCTGCATAGCATGGACTCTGAGAACTCTAAAAATCTACTTGCCACTTGTCACTGGAGCCCCTGGAGCCACCACTGTCACTTTTCCTCTCCTTCAAGGTATGTGTGACTGAAGCACCTGAGCAGGACTTTTGGCTCCTCCCCGAAGATCTCCCACCCTGTAGGAAAGAGTGCAGAACTGCCCAAGGCCCTGAGGTTGATGTGAGAGACTCCTGGGCTATGGGAATGTGCTTCTTGCTTTTAAAATGCTTGAGAGCTTTTGTGTATTTGACTTCAAACAACTTAATTTCTAACCTATGCTGAATACGGTGAACTATAGTCCTGGTGTGCTCAAGCAAGGCCTTGGGTTTGCCATGGGCATTTCTTCACTTGCAAAGACAAGGGCTGGGGCTCAGAACAGCTGTGTGCTCCAGGCTCAGCTCAGTACCCCTGTGACCACTGCCCTGGGCTCCTTTCTCTCTGCTGACCTGCTGGCTTGATCCTTTTGACCTGTGACACCCTCCAATTGTTCTCTAATCAATTCAGCTGAAATTAAAAAGGTGTGTTTGTGTTTCCTTGAATACCCTGTGGCTAGGGTGTTGGCAGGTGACCTTTCTGTATTGGATTCTGGCTGCAGATAGCACACTGCCTGCCAGATTGCTTTTGCTAATAAATAATGAAGCGCCTTCTGAAGTGGGAGAAGGATACAGGGTTCAAGCAGGGCAGCGTCCAGCCATCTCCACACCCAGAGCATGCCTTGGTATGAGTATGACAAACAGCCACAGTGGTCATTCTTCACCCATACTTACTGTTGGTGAATCTGTCGGATTTTGTGTCTGCTCTCATGGTAGCAAACAGCACGGTATAGTAAATTATCATTTTAGTCATTCTTAGGTATACATGCCAGCAGCAGCAAATGTTTTCAAAATGCTGTGTAATCAGGGCCACTGTTTAGCTCCAGATCTTTTCTGATTACCCTAAACCCAAACTTCCTGCGCCTTAGACAGTAAGCTCCCTTCCCTCCCGCAGCCCCTGCAAAGCTCCACTTTAAGAGTCCACTGACTGTAGCTGTCTCATACACTGGTCCTTTTGTATCTGGCCTCTTCTGTTGACCTACGTGTTTTCTGTTGTGCATGCTTTGGTGTGAGTCACAGTCAAGTAACTAGAAGCTGATATTTTTAGTTTTTCTCTATCACAGAGAAATAAACTAAGACATAATAAAGGAAAATGGACGTCATTTTACAATGATATGTTAAAGGAAGCAGAAACATTTCATTATTAAGCTGATGAAACACTGTGTGACCAAAAGCAGCTTGGGGAAGAAAGGGTTTATTTTGCTTACATTTCCATATCACAAGTCTATCATGAAAGGAAGTCAGGTCAGGAACTCAAACAGAAACCTGGAGGCAGAAACCTGGGGGTAGCAGCCAATACAGAAGCTATGAAGGAACGCTGTTTACTGGCTTACTTGTTATAGCTTGCTTGTGTAGAATACAATACTACCTTGCCAGCAGTGACCCCGCCCACAATGGGCTTGACCCTCCCACATCAATTACTAATTAAGAAAATGCCCCCACAGACTTGCTGACAGCCCAATCTTACAGAGGTATTGTCTCAGTTGAGGTTCCTTGCTCTCAGATGACTCCAGCTTGTGTCAGGTTGACATAACGATGTTAGTTACAACAGTGATTATAATTATGGTGGTGGTGATGATGATGATGGTTGTTGATGGTGATGAAAATAACAGATGAAGTAAAAAAAAGTCTTCATTTCACTGAGTCCCTACTGTATGCAGACATCATATGACTTCTATATATTCCTTGTTCTCAAAGTATGGAAACTCTTACTTTGTTCATTCTCTGACGAGAAAGAGGAAGCAATTTGTTCAAGTCATCCATGTAGCAAGTGGCAGAACTGGTTGACAGACCTCACTTGTTACCAAGAAAGCCTTTTTTCCTCCTGGAGTTTGCCGTTGGGTCCTTGAAAAAGCAATCTGCAGACTCTCTTTTTTGCAGTACTCATGAGATGCCAACTGCCTTCACGACACAGCTCTGCAACCCTAACCCCATGTTCATTTCACTGTATAAGGAGACTGCCTGTTCCTGTAATTCTCCAGTCTACCTATTCTTTCCATGTACTGTTTAAACACAGGTGATTTTCCTGCCTCCCCCGTCACCTTGGCTATCTCCTCACTTCTTCCTGGCGTGACACAGGGTTATGTTCACCTGTTTTCTGTCTTCTGTACTTCTACGGGCCTGAGGCTACAGAACTTAAAAGGATGGTTAAACTTGTGTGGGAAACATCAGCTTTATAAACTGTTAACGCAGACTAAATTAAGACTATTTTCCGCCCAATTTGTGTTACTTTAATAGATATGGACACACTGGATTCTCTGTATTAAGCCAATACACTGGGTTGTTTGGAAAGATTATTGAAAACTCCAGACTGTTAAGTAGCAGTAGGGAGACTAGGACATCAGTGTCCCAGCCAAGTAAACTGTTGCCTTCACACTTCTGGAAAGCAAAGGAGCTTTTCAAACACTTTTAGTGTTTTGGTCACTTTATTAAAATAATGCACACTCTGAGTCTCCCTCCCCTTGAGGCTTGCCTGACTCATCTACCATTTTGGGGAGTCACAACACTTTCTCTGTATAAGAGAAAGAAACTCATGTTACAAAGAGACTCCTTGTCTTACTGCTAAAGAGGGAAGGTTTATTTTGTATTACAAGTTCAGACATGTCACTCCACGGCTGGTCGACCTCAATGCCCTTTGACCAGTGAAGACAGCACTCATGGAGGACATGGTCAGGGTAAGCCATTCATCTCAGAGTCAGAACTCAGCAGGGAGGGTAAAAGCAGCACTGGATTCTATTCCTTTAAACTACACCCACTGTGACCTGAGACAAACAGCTCCACCTCTTAAGGAATCCACACCTTCACCACAGCCCACAAGTGGGTGAGGAGCCATCAAGCTTAGCTTTTAAAGGACATTTATAATTCACACATTGCATACCTGTATTACTTGTATTATTTCTCCAGAATCATTTCTTAATATTAATAACACTCTAATTATAGTGCTAAGTATTTCTGAGAGGAAATCATACTTATTTTATTGAAAGCTATCTGGATAATAGATTTTTCTGTGCGTTTACTATGTTTACTAAATTTGGTTTTATTTTTCCTACTCTACCACTGGATTTTATCACGACTTCAGACCAGTTAAATCAGTCTAGGTAGATGGCTTGATCTTTATAGCCACTAACAAGTTATGAGCAATGAGAAGAAGACAGCTATTTAAAAAACACAGACAATACCCTGCCACAGGCCAGCTGTGGGGACTGCATCTTGGGGAGAGGAACCCAAAGGTGTAGGGAAAGGCAAAGGTCAAGACACCTGCTGGATGGTTAGCTTCCACAAAGAGCAGGAACAGGGCTTTGTGTCACCTCAAAAGCGGGTCTCACTTCACTGCAGGAGGGCTTCCTGGACATGGGATACAAGCTAGCACCACAGTGGGGCCGAACATTTAAAGGAGATTCCACTTAAAACATACCTGCCTGTCAGCTTGTCTGTGTCATTACGTACACAGTTTGACCAGTTACCATTCACCGAAACAGCACCAAGGAAAGCCAACAAACTCATGCACGCCATCCATGCCATGTTGCAGGCCAGAGTCCCTATGTCTCCACTTTGGTTTCCCACTGTGTGTGCATGCATCCTGAGTAGTACTCTGATGTAATTCCAACTACAGAAACACCCAGGACACTGTGTCTTGTCGTTAACATAAAACTGTCCCGCACAGGACTAAGTATGCATCTGTGGGTGAAGCTCCCACTCCCCAAGGAGGTTCTGATCAGGGGACTCACACTGAATGTTGATGCGGCTGTCACATACCTCTGTGCTATCTGAACAGAACACACCAAGACTCTGCAGCAGCTAAGCCTGTGCTTAGGGTGTGATTGGGGGCTACCAATCAACACCCACATGCCATGTGGCTACCTCAGGATGTGACAAGCAGCGCGAACTCAGAACACACATGGCTGGGAGCCTCACTCCTAGGGAGCAGCACAGCTCTGCTTTAAGCTTTGTGACAGCAAGGGAAATTTTCCTGCTTGGAGTTAATATTTGCCTAAGACCTATTTTATTAGAAATACTTCAATCTTCCACATTAGATCAACCAAATTGAAGTTAATTGGCCAAAAAAATAAAAGCTAATGATCATCTATTTCTAATTCCTCTTTTTCCTATTAAGAACGAGGTGACTTGAAAAGCTATGCAAACGCATTATTATTAATGAGAGGATACCCGATAATAAAATATGGCTGGTCTATTATGTAACATCCACCATTCCTCTGTGTTATCCACAAATATTCATTAAGATCTCAAAGGAACATGCTTGATTGTGGAAAAAGTGCATTAAAATATTGCTGCTCTCCCGACAAAGGTGAGGGAGACAGAAGTGAGCACTTCCCATGAGCAGCCACCCTGGGATTAAAACTGAGTTTAATGATGGAGAATTATAAGCAAAGTCCATGTGTAGAGGAGAAAAGTCTAAGAATAAAAATTGTCTTGTGTTGGGAAGAAATTTGTTATTGCCCTGGTGAGATTAACCACTGTAATTGGCACTGTTTTTTCTTCTCTCTCTCTCTCTCTTTTTTAACATATTGCGCAGCCCTGTAGAGGCCACGGTAATAAATAATGTGCACTTAGCCGCACCGCTGGTCATTCGCAGCCCTATCACAGCCACCTCCCCCACTCAGAGAAGATAAATGTGATTTAAATTAATAGCCAGTCCTAAATAACTCCTCGGCTGGTAAACGGCCCATTTATCAGGCCCAGACAGGCAGTGTCCTTTGATTCATGGTCCCCCCCTTACAATGTGAAGGGTGCGTACAAAAATTGTTATTACTTTTTAATAAAGTGTAGCAGTCAGCCTTCAGTCATTTATCAGAGGCTGTGGCGTTGTGACAAACAGAAATATCGCAGCAGTGGATGAATGAGAGGGATAAAGGACACATTTCTCAGCAAAAGTAATCACTGCCTTGGTAATCTCATAGAAGTCAGCTTTTAAGTACCCTGAAATAAATGTATCCAGAGAGATACAGCCCCCGAGGGTTGTTGAACTAAAAACTAAACAAACCATTTTCATATTCGCCTATGCCTGGCTATTGTTCCTGTGTCTGTGTGGTAAAGCCTGGGATGGTTTGAGAATCGGTCACAGACCAACACTCCAAAAGGGGACTCTAGACCCTCCTCTACCAGCAGGAAGCATACAGAGACTGCGTGTGCGGTGCCTGTGTGCATGTGTGTGTCTGTGTGTCTGTGTGTCAGTGTGTCTGTGTATACACACAGAGTGGGAACCTGCAGGTTGGTCACACCCTGGGACTGGGGGCACAGACAAATGATGGCCACTCACCTCATTTTTAACACTGAAGCTTTGTTGTTCTAACACCTTCCCTTGTACTAACACAAACTAATTGTACATGTTAATGTGTGTCACTGTGATTTTGTCCCCTTAAATGTTTTCCTGGTCAGTTACACATTCAGTTGACTCTCAAGTTATTTGTGACTGAATGTCTTCGGACTCCTGTGCTTTCGAAATACATGTGTAATTATGTCCATAATTGGAGTGGTCAGCAAAATTACAAAGGAAGCTCTCAGCTCCCTCTCAGTGAAATCTTTTCCCTCTTAATTGAGTAGCAAGAAGCCGTTGGCGAGGGTCAGCAGGCCATGCTTCTCAGAGAGGGGGCAGCATGGGAGTTTCAGACACCTTCCTTCCCTTTGTATGTTGGGGAGCGGGAACACTCCAGCTGGCCGATGGTGCAGTCTCCACACACCATCATGCTGTGGAAACCTTGGTCACCACTGCTACTGTGCACAGCCACACCACCATAATCAAGTCAGGGACATCAGCAAGGCTTCAGCGGCAATGACCTTGGCAATCTGTGGTGACCAGGCTATAGACCACCTCCAGAGCTTCATCACAGAAGGACTTCTCACTGCATTGACACATCTCAGAGAAATGGCTGAAAGCCAGTGCCTTGTAAGCAAAAGTCCAGTTTCTCTTACCCCAGCACTCTGCTCTCTCTTTCCTACATCTTCCGAGGTCTAAATGGTATGATCTTGGTTTGGTTCAAAGCCTGGGATCATATTTCATTTAAAAACAACTGAGGCTCTCACTTGACTCATTTTCCAATGGGGCAACCTTCACGATGACTATGATAAACACCACGCAGACTCTGGCTTGTGCTCCCAAACCCTGGGAGTGACTCCCCAGCTCTTGTCCACCAGGACTCCCTGAGTGCAGCTACCATGTGCCCTGGGCATGGAAGTGAAGCAAAGAGCAATTCAAGGAAACGAAGTCGAGGGTGGCTGCAGGTGCACCTGCAGGGCGTGTGGCTGAGGAGGGAGGCCATGTACAGGGCAGGTGGCATTTAAAAACATTCAGTGCAGCTGCCACCATCCAGTCACAGCGGTTCAGAGTCCCCGGCCTGGGTGGCATTTTCACATCACAGTCTGTCCATGAAGGGTTTGGCTTTAGTCTGGCTACAAGACCAGCCAGGCTGTGAATTACCCTGTGAATTGTCAGGTCTGAAACTTGAGTTCATGATGTGAAAGAAATCTCAACTCTAGAGCTCAATGTCATAATCGTTGAAGGGGCCAAAAAGATCCAATTCGTTCCTCCAGTGTGTGTGCATCGCCAACCTGAATTCCTGCTCCATGAACGCCACTAAAGAATTCTTTTCCCTTCCTAGGTGGAAGGTGGACAAGTGATAAGGAAAAGTGAGTTCAGGTTGTGTGCTGGGTGTGGACTCACCCGGGATGCCGGGTGGCATCTGGGCGATATGACACAGGGCAGTTCCCTCTGGCCGTCAGCACTTCCGGGGTCTGGCACGGTGCCTCCTCCAGGACTGATGGCTGTCATACAAAGCACGCCTGGACCCCCTGGTCCTCACTGTGGGAAAGAATAAACCAAAGGCCCTCCTTATCAGGACAGAGTTCTCATGTGGGGAAGTACACGGGCTGCTTCCAGTACTGAAAAATGCCTGTTTCTCTTTTCAAAAATAGACCATCGCGTTGACCCAAAGACTTGCTGGTGACCGTCTGGCCTCTTCTCTGCCGGGAACTGTTGGGAGTGGGTCTGCCGGTGGAAAGAGCGCGGTGTCTTCTCTCTGTAACACAGCTTCGGTGTGAAAGGATCCTGCGGTCTCCTTACACATTTTCGTGAGAATTAGCAGGCCAGCTCACCCTTCAGCTTGGGGCCAAATGACCCCCCCCCCCCCCCCATTTAGCTTCGTGGTAGAGAGGCGAAAGCCGAATCCTCCTGGGTACTGGCCGCACTGAGCTTCATATCCAGGTAATAGTCAGTCCATTAACCTCTGCTTCCGGCTTGACCTGCTCTCCTGGCACACTGCTTGGCCCTCCTTTTAATACCTTCGCTTTAATAGTCGCTCACCCACAGCGGAAAAGGGCAGCGCGGCTCCTGGCGCCGCCGAGGTGCCCGGGAGTAATAAGCGTTCAGTCTCCTGCCTCCCGCCTCAGCACGGTGTCAATGACCATTTTTCTTTCTTTCTTTGCTGCTCTTTTTTTTCTTCCAGCAGCTAATCTAAAAAGAGCTGCAAGAGGCCGAGGTCGTGTTAAACTGTAACGCAAATGTTATTCCTCGATTATCTGCTGGGGGTGAATGTCAAGCGCTTCGGGCTAAAGCAATTGTGGAGCAACCGTGCAGCTTTGGCAAGGGCGGAGGCCCGGATCTGCTCCAGGGCAGGCCCGGCGCATGGCGAGGCTTGGCCACCCCTGCTGGCCAGCAGCACCCGCCTGTCCAGAACCTTTCCCATTGTGGCTGGCTTCGCACCCTGGTAAGGTAGGGCGTCCCTCTGAATGTCACCTGTCCTCTGAGAGAACCGTTGCCTTTCTTACTACAAAGAGCTAAGCAGGAAACAATAGCTCGCTGTGTGCCGGAGGAAAGCTGTCTCCCTAACTGGAGTGATGCCTTCAGATTTCACAAAATGTGTTTTCTACTCCAGAATGGAGGCTGCCAAGGAATGAAATCAGAAAGCATCTCACAGCCCCCACCCAGCAAGTGGCCAGGTCTGAAACCAAGGCAGCACCCCTCTCTCCTCAATGTGGTGGAGGTCAACAGAGGCTGGTTGGGGATCCCATATTCCTGAACCCCTAATCTCTCCAGGAGAGGACCACAGAGCACCAGCACTCCAAGCCTGGCTCTGTATTACCCCAGCATAAGGTCTGAGGCAAGCTCCTAAGAGGGTGTGGTCTAGCCAGACCACAGGGAGGTTGGTTGTTACAAGAGAGGATTGATTATGATATAAGGGAGATAGATGGTAAAGGGGTGTAGAGACACAGATCTGGAATCTCTGTACCGGGAAGGCAGGAACTACCGAGGCTACAACATGAAACCTGATCTCAAAGGAGAAGAAGGGAGGGAGAAAGAGTGGAAATAAGTTTTTTAAAACGAAAAAGAAGTCAGAGCCTGTGGAGTGAATCTGTTCATTCACTCCAGGCCTTCAGAGTTCTCACTCACTCCTTCCACACTCCAGACCTTGGGAATAGCCTGAAGGGGTCAACGGTCTCTGTCTCTCTCTCTCTGTCTCTGTCTCTCTGTCTCTCTCTGTCTCTGTCTCTCTCTCTCTCTCTCTCTCTCTCTCTCTCTCTCTCTCTTTCTCTGTCTCTGTCTCTCCACTTACCAGAGTTGCCCCTGGATGCGGGAAAGGAGGATATACTCCAACCTTTTTTTTTTTTCAGATGAAGAAAGTGTGTGTGTGTCCAACTGATAAACAATGGCTACTTTAAAAACATAAAAATTAAACTCTTTATTTCCACTCTCCTTCTTTCCTTCCTTTCTTTTTTTGCTTCCTTTCTTTCATTCTCTGTATATTTTAGACACTAATCCTCTGTCAGATGCATAGCTGGTGAGGCTACTTTTCCCATTCTGTAGGCTGCCTGTTTATTCCAATGATGGTGTCCTTTGCTGCTCAGAAGTTTTTAGTTTTGTGAGGTCTCATTTGTGAGTTGTTGGTCTTTGTGTCTGAATTACTTGGGTCTCATTCAGAAAGTTATTCTTGTATGTTTAGTGTATTCTATACTTTCTTCTCTAACAAATTCAGGGTATCAGGTCTTAGGCTGATGTCTTTGGTCCATTAAGACTTGAGTTTTCTGCAGGGCAAGAGATAAGAATCAATTTAATTCTTCTATATGTCCCAATTCAGTTTTCCCAGAACCATCTGCTGAGGATACTGTCTTTTCTTTTAACTGTATTTTGGGCTTCATTGTCAAAAATCAGGTGGCCATAGGTTCATGGGCTTGTGTCTGGGTCCTCAATTGTATTTCTTTGATCAGTGTGTCTATTGACGTTGATACCATGCTGTTATTATGATAGCTGTGCAGTACAACTTGAAATCAGGAATGATTCCTTCAGTAGTTTCGTTTTTGTTCAGGATTATGTTGGCTCTTCTATCCTAGGTCTTTTGTGCGTCCATACGAAATTTAAGATTGTTCTTTTAGTATCTGTACAGAATTGTGTTGAAATTTTGATGGGGATTGTGTTGAATATCTAGGATGCTTTTGGAAAAGATGGCTGTTTTCACATACTGATCCCACAAATCCATGAACATAGGCAGTCTCTCCATCTTCTGATATCTTCTTTAATTTCTTTTTTCCTTGTTTTAAAGTTTTCATTGCACAAGTCTTTCACTTCCTTGGTTAGATTTATTCCAAGATATCCTTGGAGGTGATTGTGAATGGAATTATTTTCCTGATTTTTTTCCTCTGTATGATTGTTGTTTGAACATAGGAAGGCTGCTGATTTTGTATCTGCTACTTTGCTGAACAAGTTTATCAGCTATAAGGGTTTTCTGGTGGAGGACTTAGAGTCTTTTGTGTACAGAATCGTATCATCCACAAATAATATTTCAAATTCATCATTTCTTATTTGTATCCCATTATCTCCTTCTCCTGTCTTATTTCTGTAGCTAAGACTTTAAGCACTATGTTGAATAAGAGTTGGGAGAGTGGATATCCTTGTCTTGTTCTTGATTCATATGTAAAGAAAATTGAAATTATGAAATTCACAGGTAAATTAATGGAGTTGGAAGTAATCATTCTGAATGAGATAACCCAAACTCAGAAAAACAAATGTTGCATGTTTTCTCTTACATGGAGATGCTAGTTTTGTGTCTTTGTCTGTGTGTGTTGAAATTAGAGTACCCATAGATGCCAAGCAACTAGTAATGGGCCATGATGCAGGATTTCAAGGCAAGGAAGACAGAACTCTGGCAATGTGAAGGGAGTATGGGGAATTACGGTGCAAGTTTGGTTGAGTGAGGTAGAAGCGGGGATGGCAGGGCAGAGAAAGGAGTGAAAAGAAGGACAACTAACACTAACAAACTTCAAAATTCATGTGGAAACCTACTGTAGAAGCTCCCTAAAATATATACATATAGAAGAGATTTTAAATGGAGTTATCTGTAGTGGGAGGGGGTCAGTCCTTCTTCCAGATACCATAGGCTATTGAATAAAATCAAGTGCCGAGTATGGGTTCTCTCCTTTGAGTTTTTGATCAATGGGGCACCATGAATATTACAGGATATTGCTATTATTATTGCTTTGCTGCCCACCAGAACTTGATGGTAAGAATCTATCACCAAAGACACCACATTCTTGAATCATAGGACATGGAAGATACAAGTCTGAAAGCTCCATCCTTATTAAATAGATTTGATAATGATAGGAGGTGCTATTCATGCCACTGAGAAAGTAATCAACAGTCTTCCCCAACTGTGACATCCCCCTTCATACTTACCTTTATACCTATAGATTAGTACATCTCTCAGCACTCATCAGAGAAACTTCTTTTTGGAATACATAGAGATGAACAATGAGACTCAAAATTGGTCAACACACAGAGAACAAGAGTTTATAGGTGCTCCTCCCTCAGTTGGACATCTGTGTCACACCATCTCCTACCAAGGATAGGGGGCCTATCAGAGAAGATGGTACAGAACATTTCTAAGATAGTGAGAGACTACAGCAGAAGAGTGTTTTCTGTACATCACTGAGAAGCTGCACGTAGGAGCTCATGGAGACTGTGGCAACACCACGGACCTGCACAAGATCAGGCCAGACGAAATCCAGGCATGGGGAAGGAAGGGGAATCGCAGAGCCTTACCCCAGCTGAGGAAATGCTGGCAATTGGTGACATTAGGATAAAGACAGTTTTCTTCAGACATTGGCCCCTGAAAGGCTACACATGCTCCAATAAGAGATCCTACACCCATGTACATACCAGCAGAACTAAGTGGACTCAGAGAGTTACAAACAGCTGCTGTGGATGACTGATTGATAAATAAAACACTGATGGGCCAGTAGCCAGGCAGGAAGTATAGGCGGGGCGAACAGAGAGGAGAATTGAGAGAACAGGAAGGCAGAGAAGGAGACACTGCAAGCCACCACCATGACAAGGAAGATGTAAGGTACCGGTAAGCTTGAGCCACGTGGCAAAGTATAGATTAATAGAAATGGGTTAATTTAAGATATAAGAACAGTTAACAAGAAGCTTGAGCCATTAGGCCAAACAGTTTAAATAATATAAGCGTCTGTGTGTTTATTTTATAAGTGGATTGTCGGACTGCCGGGGCTTGCCAGGACCCTGAGAGAAAACTCTCTAGCTTCAAATGGCGCCCAACAGCTCCAGTTTCCACCTTAAATCTGACAATATTTAATAAGAAATTCAAAACAGAGCTAAAAACAGCTTCCTAGTTGTCTCTCTCAAGTTGGTGGGTTCCTGGTGTGCACGTTTGACCAACATTATGGTGGGAATGAGGAGTCTACAAGTGGCACGTTAAGCTGAATGGTGGATTTAGTGTTTGCTAGTACAAAAAAAAAAAATGGGATTCTGGGCTGCACACTGCTTTGATAGAACTGCTTCTGATAGTTGATGGTACACATGGCTCCAGACCCAGAACTGGCAGTAAAGTGCACCACCACCATGTTGGAAAGCTGACAGGGGCGGAGCCAGCAGCCACAGTGCTGTTTCAGTCTTAGAATGCTGCAGTTTAAAGCAATAGGTTCACAATAAGACAGATTCAGATAGTTTTAAAAATAAAGTCTTTAAAGAGACAGTGAAGGTAGTATACAAAATAAGCCATGTAAAGATGGATATTACACAGATACTCTGGATTGTGTTGTCTTTGGGATTTTTAACTGAAGAGAGATATTTGATTATAAAGGCAGTGGAGTTGAACCAATATGTATATTTTAAAGATACCTTGACTTCAAAATTTGGATCCAAGGATATGTTGCTTTGGAAAGGAGGCTCTGCTTGTATTTCCACAGAAAGCCAGAGACTATGGATTTGTTCCAGATTAAGATACATCAGGTTTGACCAGCCAAGACCCCCTGAAAGGTCTCCAATGACACCAAGGCCCAGATGATCCAACATCCAGAACCATTTCAAGGCAACTGGCTCAGACGATACACCCTCATGGACTACTCCATAACCCTAAAATTTTCTTTGTGTCCCCATAAGATACAGCACCCCCCTCCAGCAGGAAGTAGTAAGAGAAGCTATGCCCAAATTCCCAAATATACCAAGCTGGCTTTGGAGATGGAATTGGCTTACTCCTTCTCTAAATCCAGGCATATTGCTTAAAAAAATGGTTAAGAGATTCTTGTGTCCCAAATCAGAAGAGCCCTCTGGAATGGGACGGAGAAAAACCAATATTTTTATTTAAAACAGGTTGATTATAAATACAATCTCTTTCTAAAGAAGAAAAGGGGATAGTTTAGATATGATAGGATGAAAGGGTAGATTAATGACCCTACTTTTGAAGAGTAACAACTTGTTTAAAATGTTTTACATTGGCATAGATTTTAGTTTATTGATACAAATTTAAAGTTAATTTTGTTATACTGTATGTATATTTCTACTCTTGTTTGAGGTATTATGCTTATGTAACTCATTTAGATTACAATGGATAATTAAGAAATGCAGATTAATAATTAGTCTTCTATGATAGTCAAACTTGTAGCATGTTAGTCAAGTTTTCTAGGTATACATAGATATATTTCAGATAGATAGGTAATCTTCAAACACTTCAAAGACATGCAGAATATGGCATTTAAAATGTTTTAAAAATTTAGACTTTCCAGACAGTGAAACATGTCTGCTCCTGGCAGCACTGATTTACTTCAGAGAGGAGGATGGGCATCAAAGACACTCTATATGGAGTTTATCTTCACCTTGGCAAAAATAGCCATTTGGGCAAGAAACTGTTCTTGCCTGGACTGCTTGATCGACTCGACATGCAGGACCCATAGAAAGGTGACTACTGAACTTTGCTTGGCAAAATGGTCCTTCAGGTTCCTGCTTCCCAGAGGAAACTGCCAGACATTCTACAGGACACTAAAAAAAGTGACCGAGAGACTCGAGGCCTGTGGGCTGAAGACAGAGGCCCCAACTTTACAGAGGAACTTTGGATGACTGTCCAGGCTCCTAGCTGTCTCTGTCTACTCTTACAAGACTCCCCAAAATTGCTTGCATCCTTTTGCCATTTCTCAGGTAATAGTATATCCTTCTGAGGTCTTTGATGTAGTTGAAGACTAGAGATCATTATAATTTTCCTTAGTTATGATAAGAGATAAATTAGATATAAAACCTTAGACTCACAAATATGAGATAGATAGGATATCTTTAATTTTGCCAAATACAAATAGACTAGTTATTATAAATAGACTAGATATTTTAACTGTAATTCTTGCTTGATAATTGTTTTGTTATTTGTAATTTTACTATGTTAAAAGTTAAAACCTTCCTTTTTGAAAAAAGAAGAAAGAAAAAGGGGAAGTGCTGTGGATGACTGATTGATAAATAAAACACTGATTGGCCAGTAGCCAGGCAGGAAGTATAGGTGGGATGAACAGAGAGGAGAATTGAGAGAACAGGAAGGCAGAGAAGGAGACACTGCAAGCCACCGCCATGACAAGGAAGATGTAAGGTACCAGTAAGCCACGAGCCACGTGGCAAAGTATAGATTAATAGAAATGGGTTAATTTAAGATATAAGAACAGTTAACAAGAAGCCTGAGCCATTAGGCCAAACAGTTTAAATAATATAAGCGTCTGTGTGTTTATTTTATAAGTGGGCTGTCAGACTGCCGGGGCTTGGCGGGACCCAAAGAGAAAACTCTCCAGCTACAAACAATACCACCAACAACACATGAAATTGGAAAGGTATAGTGGAGGGACATGGGGAAGGGAGCAAAAGGGAGTTGGATTTGATAAAACACATTTTATACATGTATAACATTCCTAAACAATAAAAATGAAAAAAAATAATACTTCAATGTAGTGGGTAGCCATTCCAGCTTTGATCTGGAAGTTCCACCCCCCATTGAGACTTCGGCAACTGTCACGCCTACAAGGCGGGGCCAAGGGAGGCGCCTGGAGACCCAAGATCTGGATGGGCTGTACTCTCACTCTGTTCCGGGACCCTGGACGGTGGAGGTGGGCCAAGCAGAGCTCCAGAGAACACTGATGGACTGCAATACACCTTCCCCAGACCCCGCGACCTACCTATCCCTTAATTTGTAAGTTACGCCATTACATAAATCTCCTTTTAACTATGTGGAGTGGCCTTAATAATTTCACCAATACTTCAAGGCCAATGTTTCAGTTTCTGTGTGTTTGCTGTTAGATTCAACAGACATGCAATCTCGCTGAGCAGTAGTATTGAGGGCTCTGAGCACTGACTTTTGGCTTCATGGGGAGCCAATGTCAGTGTGTTGTGGGAAAGTCTGTGTACCCCTTGGGGTGTGGATCATTATGCCAGGTTGATTCCTGCTCTTTAGTCAATACAAACAAACCCCAAGATTGTATAGAACATGGTGATTGGATCATCACAAAGCTGTAGTCCACAGACAGGAAAGAGGTGTGAATTCTGTTCCTCCACTTCCTCTGCCAAGAGAGGGACACTACAATGGCATCTGTTGTGGTGTTTCCGAAGCAAGTGTGGAGCCTTGGAATGTGGTTGTTGAGAGCATGGGGACATTGATGCCAGGGTGCACTCCAGGCTTGGCTGTAGTTCTTGAGGACAGGGGACATAGGGTTCCCTATATTTGTCCTGGTGAGCTTGAGCGTGCAGAGGGCTTACCTAGACAGGAGAGCACAGCCCTTCTGTTCTCTCTCTAAATTCATAGAAACAAGGTAGAATTTACATAGAATTTCATTAAAAGAAAAAAACCCACTGAATTCTCTTTATTTTTTTTTCAGAATAAGAAATTTGGTTATCATTTCATCTTTCAAAAATCTGGTGTAAAAAAATGCTGAAAGGCACACTGACAATTTATGAGTTTCCCTATTCCCAGAAAAATCACCTATTTGGAGTATTAAAACATCGCAAACACATTGAAATTTAATTCCTGGTCTTTCAAAAGTTTAATTGCATTTTAATTTTAAAATGATGAATTAATAGTTTATCATACATTGCTGGAACATCTTTCTTCACAGGGATCCCTAGCTTTTGTTGACTGTGCAGCCTCCTAGAGTTTCACTAATGTTTCCTCAAACTCACAAGGCTTGTTATTTTGGCTGGCAATTAGCACAGAGGGCACTGCCTAGGGACACCTGAGCGTTTTAAGGCATTATTTATGCTGTTCTCTTTCTAACGGGACTTTGCAAATATTTATGAAGCTCCACCATCAATGTTGTTCCTTTTTATCTCTCTGCTCACCCAGCCCTGTTGCAGCCTAATTGAAATACAATAATTATAAATGGGCTTAGTTCCTCAATTTAATTTCCTTGCAAGCAGTGCCATTTATTTTTCTTTGCATTTGTTAACATGCTTTAATTAAAAGATTTAACAAAGCCAGGGAAACAAAATGCCATTGGGGGCATGGCACCCTGGTTACTTCTGCAAAGTAACACTGTGTAATGGCATCCGAGCTCACCTCTGGCAGGGTGGAGAGAGGAGAGAGAGAGAGAGGAGAGAGAAAGGGGAGAGAGAGGAGACAGAGAAAGCTACTACCTTTCAGAGCCTCGTGAGTAGCCACAGGGCCATACAGGGCTTGATGCTGCTGCTCTAGTGTGTGCATTCCCCGACAAGGCTGCCCTGCTTCTGTGTTTGTGTAGGGCATTACATCTACCTCAATTTCCTCTCTTTACATCTTAAGTGAGACTATAATAGCTCAAAAAGGCCTGATTTGGCCCAAAGTGTCTGGTCTACAAGGTAGCTTTGAGCTGGAGGCTCTGGGCACCATCCAAGCAGTCTGCCTATCTGAAACAGACACTGGGTTAGAAGAGTGTGAGGGGCAGCTCTGAGAGGAGAGCAGAAGCTGACCCATGCTTCCAAATGCATACTGTCAGTTCGTGGCTCTACAGACAACCCATTTACACGGGACATGCGAGATGGAAACGACACAGTTTGAAAGGGCCCTTCAAGGGTGATTGTCCTCACTGCAAAGTGCCAGTAACCTACCTCAATGTATCTAAAAATTCCATTACTAGTGGTACAGCCATGCAGACCCACATGGTGCCAGTGATCTCTGCCACTGTCTTTGGGGTTTCCCCAAGGTTTGGTGGACATCCCCACAGTGCGGGGGATGGTCCCCTTGTCATCTCTTGTTTCATTTCTACAAAACAGAAGTCAGAGGACCTGGTACTGCTACTGAACACAGTGTAAGAAAGACCGTGGGGAGTTTGGGTGTGTTTGGTGCCCCACAGTGTGACTGAGAGCCTGTAGCATTAAAGAGAAGGACAGCTGCACCGCGTCCAGAATCTTGATTCCGGACTCAGTAGTCATTGCTTGCATAATATCAAGCTACTTGGACAGATAATGTATTGCATATTTTTAAGCCATTGTAGGTTAGCTGATATTTTTTTTTTTTTTTTTGCAATTTCCACCATTGCATTGGTTTTCTAAGATCTCATATACAAATGTTAACTCTCCGGACCTGTATTTGGGATAGAAGACACCAACACTGCCTCAGATTGAAAAACTAAACAAGGCAGAAATATTCTAATTCTACTTTTCTTCACTGATCAAGTATATGTTAAGGGCTATCCTTATTTGTTTCTTTTTTGCTATGATAAAACATCCTGACCAAAAGCAACCTAGGGAAATAAAGGGTTTCTTTCAGCTTGTCCTTCCAGGTCACAGTCCATCACTGAAGGAAGACAGGGCAGGAACTCAAGCAGGAACTTGAAGCAGAAACCATGAAGGGATGCTGCTTACTGGTTTTCTCTCTGAATCTCTCTGAGCTAGCTTTCTTATGCAGCCCAAACTCACCTGCCTGTGGATGAGTGACCTCCTGGAGTAGAGGTTGGTGGTGTCAGTGGTGCCATGGCTGCTGTAGTCCTTACAGCTGGGGTGTAGTTTCCTTAAGGCAGAGGAGAAGTCTTGAAATGGTGGAGATGCCCTGGCAATGGTCAGGTAAGTGTCAAAGGTGAATGGTGGAGATGCCCTGGCAAAGGTCAGATAAGTGTCAAAGGCAGGACACTCAGTAGACAGATTCCCACTGTAGGAAATCAGGCAGAGATCTGTTAACTGTTATTCAAGGAGCTGAATACTCTTTTTTTTTTTTTTTTTTTTTTTTTTTGGTTTTTTGAGACAGGGTTTCTCTGTGTAGCTTTGTGCCTTTCCTGGAACTCACTTGGTAGCCCAGGCTGGCCTCGAACTCACAGAGATCCACCTGGCTCTGCCTCCCAAGTGCTGGGATTAAAGGCGTGCGCCACCACCGCCCGGCGGAGCTGAATACTCTTAATAGCAGTGTTGAGTCAGACACTCAGACTCTAACGGGGTGCTTACGTGAAAAGCCTGGGAAATCAACATTCTTTGCAGAATTGAGAATTGTTTATCACAACTATCTAGGGAGACTGTTGCCCCCGGTTTGTCTTACTTGCCTCTTCTTGAAAGACTTTGTGGCTCTAGCATCACACAAACTAGCTGGAGGTGCCTGCTGTTGACCAAATTATCAAACCCTTCAAATAACCAGCTTGGGGATCTTTGGTTGTTTTTTTTTTTTTTCCTTGACACCCAACTCCCAGTGTGGCAGGTGTGCAGGGATCAAAGGGTCACATAAAGATGAACATTTGGGAAAAAAAAAAAAACCAGTTTGCAGAAAACAGTAAACCTCCCCACCCCCTGCACTTCATACAACACAGGGAGCTCAAGAAAAGCCTACAGTAAACAAATATGGGAGAGACAGGTGCTAAGTAGACAGCCTATAAAAGGGTTTGTGGCTCAGGGCTCAGGGCTTTCGAGAGTACCCCTTCTCCTGCTCAGTAGCCCACTCCCATTCTCAGGAATGTTTTCCCAGTTTCTTAATAAACTCTCTTTTCTTTTCTAACCTTGTATTTCTGGTTATATTGTCTGTCCTGGGACACAAGAGCCTGGGAAACTTGCAGATGCCCCTAGGATCATAGCTCTGGTGAGTCACTTGTCCTCCGGATCAGAGAGACCATGGAGATCCTGAAGGTTGAACTCTATCCAGTGTACATCCTGCAAAAAGGAGGCCAAACAAAGAGAAGACATCCTCAATATTCTTCCCTACTTTCACATTCCTAGTATATAAACATCACCATGAGCAGGGCTTTTCCCTAGACAAGTCAGGGAATCACACCTCTGAAAAAAGCTGCTGAAATGAACACAGCTGTGGCTTCCCTAATTCTTGCCTTATCTGAGATCACCCATTGGCTTAAAAATCTTTTTTTTTTTTTAAGACAGGGTTTCTCTGTGTAGCTTTGTGCCATTCCTGGAACTCACTCTGGAACCCAGGCTGACCTCAAACTCACAGAGATCGGCTCTGCCTCCCAAATGCTGGGATTAAAGGTGTGTGCCACCACTGCCTGGCTAAAAATCTTATACTTGCTTAAACTTTGTACTTTAATCCTATAAAATAAAATCTGTGTCTCCTACAACTTGTGACATGAAACCTAAAGCCTCCTCTCCAACCAACAGATGAAATATGGAGAGAGCCATGTGGTCTGACTTAGGCAGGGACTATGCCCCTCATTATCATGGAAGTGTTTATAGAAGGCTGATTATCACCTTTCTGTCTCCATAAACACTTGGAGACCACAGCGCCCAGAAGGGAGCTGTGGAAGGAGAATAGGGACTGGAAAAATACATCAAGATTCACATCTGAGAAGAAAGTCAAATGGCAGAAGGCTAGAAACCCTTAGCTCCTGGGCCTCACACAACAAAGAAGGAATGTACTCAAAGATCCCATCTCATGGCCTCAGCACAGTGCAAGGCAAGGTTTGTGTGGCCCCACAGCAGGCTCTCAGAACAGCTCTAGGAGGTGGAGCAAGGAGAGCTTGTCCATGGCTCAGTGTTTGCCTTGCACTTAGGGAAGTGACTGTAACCCACTCCAACCACTGACTCACAGCCACACAACACACCACTGCTTTGAGCCTCTCCCACTCAGCATTGTGTCTTCAGGGAAGTATTGGGTCCTAGCTTCCACACTGGCCTGTAGGGGAGTGCTCACATCTAGGAGCTGAAAGATGGAAGAGCAAGTTTAGGGAAAAACTATACTGCAGCACATTCAAAACCTCAACTCCAAGACCAGGGACACACACAGGCTGTGCTGGCACAAGGTATGTTTTGTGTCAGTCTTGGTGGCCCATGCTTGGCATTCCGAAGCTAATAATCAGAGAGTGTGAAAGGGCCCAAGTCCAGCCATAGGCTTGGTCCTCATACACGGCTGCTCAGGATGTGGCTGGACTCGCAAGGCAAGGCAAGGTGAAGAAGAAGGACCACACAGTGTACTCCCCTAGGAAGTGCTGCCTCTGTGGATGGAACATGGAGTTAGTGCTGATCCTAAGGCCCAGGTGATCCTCAGGGATGCCAAGCTCCCATTCAAAAATGAGTGTGCCATCCTAGAAATACATACAGACGCCACTTGAAAATCGCTGTTAACCAGCTTCACATTTAACAACCGGAAGCAACTCTGACAGCGCAGGTGTGGCTCCTGACTTGAGAAGTATGTCTCCACAATTCCCTCCAAAAACATATCGACACACAACAGCCGAGCTTCAAAGGCCCGTGAAACGTGTTGTCACGTGGCTAGCACTGTTTCAAGTCCACACTCCGGAAGCTACCAGCTTTGCGTTTGCTTTTACTACATTGTAATTAAGCTGCCAAACCCAAAGGAGTGCCTCTCCCCACCCCGCCCCAGCCCCAGCCCCGGAAAGCCCACAGAGCCTGCACATCCACTTCACATGCAAAAGGAACCCCCTTCCTCAGAGTGCCCTCACTGGCAATGCTGTTTAAATCCAAGGCTGAAGATAGGATCCAGCTGGTCAAAGCCCTAAAGGGAAATAAGAAATGGCCATTTACAATGCAGTATTGTAGAGAAAAGAAACTCTCAACGTGTTTGTTAACATTAGAGAGCAGAGGAGCGTCTAGCAATCTTGACGTGTGTCATCCTATGTTATCCTGAGAGGCTTTGTGATGTGTTTTCAGTTTCTGTGTAAGTGAAATAGTTCTAAAAGTCAAAACACTAAAGTGAAAATATATCAACCTGTAATGAGAGAGACAGAGGGAAGCCTAGATTTATCTGTGGTAGATGTAGAGGGTGACGAAAACCCTCAAGATCAGCCCAGGGTAGTTAGCTCAGCTGTCCCCAGGCTTGGTCAGATATGCTCTTAGTGTCTCAGAAATCTGCAAGTCACATGGGCGTACGCTGGTGCACCTGGGAGACAAATACAGAGAGGCAAGGAGCATTGGGCTTTGCAGGTTGGTTTGTACCAAATATGTACTCTGCAAAGCCCAGCGGCAGCCTAGGCAAGAATGCCACAAGCTCTGAGAGGGTAGTATGGGATGCTCGCCCCTAGGACACCATCTGACTTAAGCCACAGAGGGCCCGTGGTGGCCATAAACTATTTCCATCTGGCTGCCCATTTGACATAAGAGCTTGCTGCTCCTTTTCTGGATGGTGACAGAAATCAGGGGTTCTCCATGGACCCTGGATGGAGCCTTGAGTACCCAGACCACAGAAGGAGGGAGATAGCAAAGCAGGAAATGAAGGAAAAAAACAAGGTCAGATCAAGGTCAGAGGAACTAAGATCACTCTGGCTGCAGACTGCCTCCTTAGGTGGGATTCATGCATAGTGTCTGGAGAGACCTCAAGTGTTTCTAGGCTGGAGGCTCCAGAGCAGAGGGATGGAGGGCAAGAAAGTCATTACAGGCAGCACCTCTTTCAAATAATGGCAATACTTTGTGGCTCCCCTTCTCAGGGGTATGACGGTGGTGGGTGGGGGGTCCTGCTATCATCTTTTCCAGTCCCTAAGTAGGAGTAGCTGTTTCAGTGCCCTGAGATGTCCTCAGGACACTAGTCCTACGGATGAGTTACTTATGCAAAAATGAGGGAACAGGGGAAGGGCAAGGCCTGCCGGAGCCATGTGTGTCATGCTTGAGCAGGCTAGAGTCCCTTCATCCAGTCTTCACCCTGTCCTGTGGGAGATGCCCAAGGGTACATGATTCTGTTCTGACAGCCTTGGGTCTCTGTGCAGATGCAGGCTATAGGTAGAAACAACCTGGTTGTTCTCATAGTTGAAAATCCATTTCACTGGGGTGTGGTGGGGCTTCCCTAAAATTTTACAGGACATGGCCATTCCTTGGGAAACCACCTGAAGTTTGTAACATTCTACTTGGCCACAATGCAGAAGCCCTGAGTGACCAGTATGGACAGACACACTGATATTCAGCCCTACTAAGGGAAGAGAGATGAGATTCACTACACTGCCCCAGGCTGCAGAGAGCAAGAGCACAAGACGGGGGCCACTGGCCTCAGACTTGTCACCTAAGGGGCACTGATGCCCTTCCCAGAGCACCAAGCACCACTCAGTGCTGCCCACGGACTGACAGACTTGGATAAGTAAGCTCAGAGCATGTATGCTTTGCACAACCAATCTCACTTGACCACATAGAGTTAAAAAACACTGGGAGCTTTTAATTAGATCTCTGTATCACTAATCCCGGCATGCAATATAGACTTCATGAACACAGAGATGGGTAATCATTCTGACATTAAGTCTGGGGTGGACAGATCAGTTTTAATCACTTCCTCAATCAGACATCCTTATGGTTCAAGCCCCACTCAGGGCAGCCCAGAGATGGTGTCCCCCTACCCAGGATGAGATTCTGAGCAGCTAACCAGGAAATTGAACTGTTCTCCTCCAGGAAATAACAGCACTCTGTCAAAATCTACAGGAGAAACACGTGTTCGGGTCTCCTGTCAATGCTCTGTATATCTGATTGAAGTGAGAGGAACAAAATTGCAGGCACCACACAATATCAGCTCAGCGGCACCCACAGCATGTGTTAACGTGGTAGGCAATGCACAGAGGCTGGCTGAGGATGGGCAACTCCCAGAGAGTGTGGGCACACCCCCAAACATCTGCACATGCAGTACACGCACGTTAAAGTCCTATAACAGTGTTACATAATGAGATTTTAAAAATAGCTGTTGACAGTAGTTATGCATAAATTATGACCCACACCAAGAACTCCAGGAAAAATCATGTGATTAAAAAATAGTGACATTGGGCTGGAGAGATGGCTCAGTGATCACTTGCTGCTCTTGTAGAGGATCCTAATTCAATTCCCATCAACCACATGGTGGCTGACAACTGCCTGTAACTCCAGTTCCGGTGTGGTCTGACACACTCTTCTGGCCTCCAAGGGCACCTGCACACATATGGGTTCACATAGACTCATGCAGGGGCACACATACACATTAATAAAAATGAATAAGTAAATATTTTTAAACTACTGATACATACATATATATATATATATATAGTTACATTCGACTTTATTTTACATGGTATGTTGTATGCTGTATTCGGCATTTAATCAGTCACACATTATATAATGTATTCTATAGCACCTAGGACACTATAGTCTATTTCATATATCATGTCACTCACCCTATGACTCACATTTCTATATATTGAAGTGTGGTTCCCCACCCTAAAAGGCTGCACTTAGATATAAAAGTTTTGTTAGTTTTTTTTAGGTCACATTTGTTTTGTTGTTTTGAGACAGAATCTCATTTATCTCAGACTGGCTCTGAACTCTCTATGTAATAATAATAATAAAATGGCCTTGACTGACTGAACCTTCTGCCTCTACCTCCCTAGAACTGAGATTAAAGGAATGCACAGCACATCTTGTTTATGTGGCATCGGGGTTGGAGTTTTAATCCATTTCTTTAATCTCGATTTAAGTCTTTACATGTAAAGTGGATTTCCTATGGTCACCACTTACTTGAGATTTTTCTTATTTATTTTGAAAACAGTCTTTCTTCCCCTTGTAGACTTACACTGCTCAAGGGCAGTGTGGCATACTGTGGGGCGTGCTGTAGACCAGAGGCCTTCCTTGCAGCCCTCTCTATATTTGGCTCCTCTGCCCTCCCTGCTGTGTCCAGGAGAGCGGCACTGTACCTCAGATGGTCAGACTTTGGCTCCTCTCTTAATCATTTGAAAACTACTTCCTGCCATCCCGACCTTGCTCAGGGTCACTTTTGTTAAATAACCCTACTTGAGCATGGACTTACTGCTCCAGGGATGGTGTGGGCGTTCTGTGACCACATGCTGGGCCTCGAGGCCTCTGGTGTGCAGTCAACCTGTTCACTCATATGCTCACTCATCACTGATCCCCCTCACACCTTTTAGACAATGAGGAGAAAGAGGTGAGTACTTTCCTCTTTCCCTGTGGGCCCTAGGTTCCAGATCTGGATCATTTTCCTCCCCCCTAATGAACCTGAGTGCTTTACAAGTGTGGAGCCGCTGGCAGGAAACTTCCTGCTCCATTCTGTGTAGCACAAATCTTACAGGGTCTTATTAATAAAAAACCAAAGAGCCAGGTATTGGGGTAAATTCTGAAAGATCAGAGAAGCAGAACAAGCCACAGCTAACCTCACCTTGCCAACTTCTCGTCGGATCCTGTTTCCACGAATCTTCAGACTGAAAGCTTCTGAGTCCTCACCGGAAAGGATCTCAGCTGAGCTGCTGCTAAAAGCCTCAAAGCTTGAAAGCCTCTAGTTCCTGGTTTTCATGCCTTATATACCTTTCTGCTTCCTGCTATCAGTTCCTGGGATTAAAGGTGTGTGTCACCATGCCTGGCTGTTTCCAGTGTAGCCTTGAACTCACAGAGATTGGGATTTCTGCCTCTGGAGTGCTAGGATTAAAGGTGTGCTACCACTGCCTAAACCTATGTTTAATATATTGGCTGTTCTGTTCTCTGACCCCCAGATAAGTTTATTAGCATGCACAATATATCAACCACATTTCTGTTGAAGATTTTTCTCTCTTCTGTAAACCACAACTGTGCTGCTCACTGGGCTCTGGGCTGGGTCGCCTGCTCTTCTGCCGTCTCCTACACCACAACTCACTCTCGCTTCTTACTGGCAAGGCCTCTTGGCTTCTGACAGAAGTCTGGTATAACTCGCTACATCCCTAGAACGTGAGGTTCTTCTCCTGCCCCTTGGCCCCCTCCTCTTCCCACATCTTTTCCTGCCTCGCCCCATTCTTTCATTCTCCAGGTTTATTTTCCTCTCTCTGATCTTCTATTGTCCTGTGAAGATCTCTCCCTATCTTCAGTTCTGTGGTTGGACCATGACACACCTATATAAGGAATTTGAGTTTTGTTGTTGTTTGTTTATATTTGTTTGTTTTTTATGAGTATTTTGCCTGTGTGTAAGTATCCTGCATACTGCATGTGTGCCTGGTGCCCGTGGAGGTCAGAAGGAGGCACTGGAGCTGCCGGTGTGGGTGCCGGAAACTGAACCCTAGTCCTCCTCAGCAGTAACAAGGGCTCTTAAAAGCTGAGCCATTGTTCCAGCCCCTGTGGTGTGTTTTGTTATTTGGTGTTCATCCTGCTTTGTAGTTCGATGGGTTCTTTGTTTGTTCATTTTGTTTCATTTTGATACTGGGGGTTGACGAAATATAGGCCTTTTAGCACACTAGCTGTATTAGTGATGTTTTTCCGTTGTTGTAACAAAATCCCAGACAAAACCAACTTAAGAAAAGGTTTATTCCTCCTTTTGAGGAGACTGAGTTCTCATTAGGAGGCTGAGACAGCCAACCACAAACAACCACAGCCAGGAAACAGAGAGAGATGGATGCTATTCAGCGTGAGAGGCCAGCCCATGGGATGATGTGGTCCACAGTTATGTAGGCTGAGTCTTGGCCTAGTCTAGTCACAGATATGCCTGGATGAGCGTTTCAATGTTGATTTTTTAATACTCCCAAGTTGGCAATAAAAACTAACCTTCACCTTTCCACCCTTGTCCACATACGTTCATGATCATCTCATAAAACAAAATGCACCCAGTCAACTTCAACAGTCCCCACCGCCTTTCACAGTCCCGAAATTGTTCAAAGGTGTAAGTTCAGAGTTTCTCCTCAGACTCAGGCTATCTCTTAACTTTGAGCCTCTGTATATAAAGCAAGTTCCATGTTCCTGACATACAGTGGTACACGGTAAACATTCCTGTCCCAAGAGGGAGGATGGAGGCACAGCAAGGAGAGATTGGACCAAAGCAAGAACAAAGCCATGTCAGGCAAATGCAAAACCCTGCAGCTCCATGTCAGACATCTAGACCTCAGGAAATCATCTGAGCCTGGCCAGCTTGATTAGCCCTTCCATCTCTGCTGTCTGCAGCACACAGGCCTCTTTCTCAGGCAGCTCCAATACATGCCTGCCGCTTTAGAAGACAGGCATCCCATGGTGATGGCGTTTTCAACATCTATGGGTTCCCACTGCAACATAGCTCTCACCGTCACAGCTTCTCACGCTAGATTCTTAGGGCCTCTGCCCAGACTCTTTCTGTCACGCAATTTCTGTCCCAAGTGGCTCTCCAGAACCTTGATGCAAGACTCCATGACTCCTCAGTCCTGTGTCTTTCATGCCTGCAAAACCAGTACAATGTTGACGACACTGTCAAGTTCTGTGGCCAGCTGAAGATAGCTGGTATACCCTGGACCACAACTACATCATCCTCTGTGTGCTCACCCTGGGGAGACACTTTCCCAGGCAGTTGCTTTTGAGAAACCCCCCAACCACAGTCTCAGTTCACACACCCCTTTCAAATAAGCTTGTGTTTTCACAAGTGGCGCCTTCGTGGGGCAGGATCTCACCCTTGGGACACCTTTCCTGTTGTCCTAGGGTGGAACATGGTGTTTCTGCTCAGTTGTCTCTGACTTCTCTAACATTTACAGGACTGCCAAATCTGCCTTGTGAGCGGACAAGGTCAACTCTTTCCCAGTCCTTTCCTCACCAACTCCACGTTTTTCGTAGTTTTCTGGAGCATTTTTGCTCTTTCTCACAATGGACCTATACTGCTCACTGTTCTCAAAATTCACCGAGCACATCAGTCCGTTGCTCCTATATTTGTCCTCACTCAAGTTCTCAGGGCATGGTATAATGAAGCAGATTCTTCACCAGAATATCACAGGAGTGACCTCGAGCCCAGGTCCTGATAATATCTTTGTTTCCTTCTGAAACATCATGAATTCAGGCCCTCCACTTTCTACATTTCTATCAGCATTCTAGTCCTTCAGACTCCCACCGCAATGATAAGCTGTGCTTATATATAAGGGTTTTACCAACACTCCAATCCCTTCCATATGCCTCCCTCAGATCAGTTCCAGAGACTGTGAACCCCACAGTCAGGCTGATCACATCAGCGGTCCCACTTCTTGGTGCTGTTTTTCTAGTTTAGTTGCTGTTTTTCATTGACAATAACATCTGACAAAAGAAACGAGGACAGAGAAGGTTGTTCTGAGTTACAGTTGGAGGACACAGGCCACCGAGGCAGAGGAGCTGTGGCCACCCTCAAGTTGACAATAAAGAACTCAGGAGCCGTGCACTAAATAAGGAAGAGGAAGGGAAGCTATGGCATCATTCCTCAGGCAGTGTCAAACTTCAAAATTTTTAAACATTTATTTGGCACGTGTGTGTGTGTGTGTGTGTGTGTGTGTGTGTGTGTGTGTGTGTGTGTGCGCGCGCGCGTGTGTGTGCATGTGTGTGTGTGTCTGAGTGCACATGCGTGTGCACACATATGTGCATACACGCTTGTGGGTGCACACATGTCATGGCTGGTGTATAGGTCAGAGAACAGCTTTTGGGAGTGGGTTCTCTCCTTCCCCTGGAGTGGGGCTCAGGCACAGATGAAGCTTTCACAGCAAGCTTTTGCCTGCTGAACCATGTCGCCAGCTCTTTTATTTAAGGTTTGACACAGAATCTCTCTCTGGCCTGGAGATCACCAAACAGGTTGGACTGGCTAGCCGGAGATCTCCAGGGATCGCCTTTTCCTTTTCCACCTCTTCAACACCACAATTACAAATGTGTGCTATGCTGGCTTTTAGTGCGAGTTCTGCAGATCAAACTCAAGTCCCAGATCTGTAAAGCAAGCATGGAAGTAAGCCCTATGCTCAGCCCTCTAAAAACGTTTTTTAGTTTCTGAGTAAATATTCAGTTGTTGGAACCAGAACCAAAATACTGGGTTTATAGTTACAATAGAGATGTAGGTAGAGTGAAGGACAGTATGAGGAGGAGGAGGGATGGAGGGGGGAAAGGGGGGCGGCACAGGGAAGCTCACATCCCTGCTTTTCTTTTGCATTCCCCTACAAGGATGATGCTGCCCCTGAGGTTCTGTTTGAAGGAATGGTTGCAGCTGAGACCTTCCACGCTTTCCAATCTTCCTGTAAGTTAAGCTGACAGAGCTCCCCACTTCTCGCTCTAAGGCACAATTATGTGTCAGCAGGACCCCCTCTGAGAGTTCACTGAGAACCCAAAACTAGACTGGGATGGAGCCTGCCTCATCTTATTGAATATAATTATCCCAACAGCTGATCCACTGTTGACACATCTGTCCTTTCCCTCTGAGGAAGTGGGTGATGGCATCCACCCATGGAGGTTCTTGCAGATTTCACCTGGTTGCATGTCTGTCTGCATCACAAGGATCAAGGATCGCTCTGCACTTAGATGATAGAAACCATAGCCTGCCCAAGCAGCAGCCCCATTGCCCTGAAGCCATAACACTTTCTGTTTCACACTGTTTGTGTATTACTTCCCCACGGTAGCCTGTGTGCTAATCACATAATTAGAGACCATTCCATATCACAGATCAAAAGCACACTGATACCCTGGTTTGCAGTCACATAGTCCATCCTAGGACCTGGCAGGGGAGAAAACACGAGGACGCCAGAGCACCAGGCATGGGTAGAAGGGGTGATGGGGATGTCTACCACTTCATCCCTGAGCACCAGGCAAGGTGGTGGAGGGCAAAAGGCCACTGTCTCAAGACTAGCTGTGTTTCCTACAGGCCAGTGGGGCTGAGGCTTTAGACTGGCCAGACTCATGTGTGGGAGGTAGTAGGCGTCCCATCTTGGGAACTGTCAGATGTTCAACACCTGGCTTTGAGTGTGGGACTTTTTAACTCCATGGTTGAGTAGAACAAGCCCTGTCTTCCTTCTAGAGCACCATAGGAAAGGTGCAGCCCGCCTTTGGACACAGAAGGATAGAGGCATTTCTAGAGGGAAATACAACAAGGGAAGGGTCCACCTTTCTGTGCAGCTCTGCGAACAGCTCTGAGAACGCAGGCCGGTTCTCTACCTCAAGGACATACAAAATTATTTTTAATGGTAGTTAGTGAAGCGTCCTTCAAGCACAGGGTTTGGCTTCTCTCTCCCTGAGCTTATGTCATAGTATATACTTATTTTAAAATAATATCACTGGGAGATGGAGAGTTGGCTCAGCCCTCAAGAACACTGTCTGCTCTTGCAGAAGATGCAAGTTCTGTTCCCAGCACCTACACAGCTGTTCACAGTGGCCTGTTGCTCCAGCTCCAGGGGATCTCCCACCCTTTTCTGCCTTCCATAGGCACCGCATGCATCTGGTGCACACACAAACAAGGAAGCAGGCAAATCCTCACACACCTAAATAAAAAAGGAAAACATTGATGGATTTATTGATACCACAGGGAAAAGGTGTAAATTCATGTCTTGAGGTATTCATGTCTTAACACTTTTGCTTATTTTAAAATGACACTGTTGAGTTAGTGATAACTGTGAATTAAAATATTATACATAAGTGATGGGGAAAACCACCATGAAGTGGTCAGCTTTCCTGCAGCTGACCTCAGTGATCAGGAGATGACCTGAGAGGCACACAGCACACGGGCAGTTCGGTCCCCATAGACTCTGGTTGTTTCTGCATCTGCTCTACTTTCAACCTTGGAGAGACAGCCAGCAGGTGGGAATTTTGAAGGCATGGCATGTCCCGTGTGCTAATGTCCCACAGGGTATGAGACTGTGACTTGGATCTTGGGGGGACTAACACACAGATGCGCATTTGGTTTGTTTGAGATGTTGTGACGTAGCAATGACAGTCTGTTGGTTGGGTGTTGATTTTGTTGCTGATCAGAGTAAAGTGATAGCAATTTTAATTACATTATCCCATGCATGTCTCCAGTGCTCCACAATGTGGGCGTTAGTGTCTTCCCTGAGTTGCAAAGGTCAAGATGACCTCGATATGAAGTTCACTTGTGTCTGGGAGCTGCTTAAGTACGATGAACGTATTGTCTGTGCGAAACACAGCTTCATTCTGCATGAGGTATCGGAACCAGAGGGTAGAGGAGGTAACTGTAACGCTCAAGGAAGTGCCCACTCTGTTTGTCACTTTTGGTGTGCCTGGGATCATCCCCACTGATGCAGTCTTCCAGGAAGCCATGGGCAAAGGCACAAGACACAAGCAAGGCCTAGACACCTCTGTCCAAAGGCACCTAGTCCTACGGTATCCAGTCAGGAGACAGATACTGATGAATGTTCACACTCAGCTTCATTTCTCCACTTATATAGTCCAGGGTACCAGCAGAAAATGGTACCACCCAGAGTAGATGGGTCTTCCCACCTCAGTCAGGGCAATCAAGATAATCCTCCATGAGCATGCCTGGAGGCCCATCTGCCAGGAGGTTCCAGATCCTATCAGGTTGGCAACTACTACAAACTATCACACCTCTGTGCACAAACACACGGGGCTTGCCAACATGTTCTTCTTGCTTCCAACTGTTCTGCCCCACTGACAAGTGCAGCTGAACTGTAGCCACTCACCCAAGGGCTATGTCCCAAAATTACCCCTTCAAGGAGGCTCTTGAGACCATGCCCTTGGTCTGTGGCTATTGACTAGGGACCATCTTTCCATGGAAATGCCTGGTATCTGCTGTCTGCTCATGAACCAAACTGGCACTTTCTCCATGTGGTGAGTAGAGGCTTCATTTATCAAACCTGCCGAGGGTGGGTTCTTCTCCAAGCTCATGGGTGTGTCTGCACAGTGACCCAAATATGGAGACATGTTTCTCCTTCCATGACTTGAATGAAAGAGGAACCAGAAGGCCCAGGGTTTGGGGAGATCATAAAGAGGGACAGGGAAGCACACCGGCGAGATTAGGACAATCTCTATGGGCAGAGCTCCTGAAAGAAGAGGGCACATGCAGATGCCCTGGGGTGGGGTGTGCAGTGCAGCAGCTGCTGTGGCATGAGGTGACAGTGAGGATGGAGGCTTCCCTGCTGAGGGAGTGAGCATTCAGGAAGTGTAAGGCAGATGCAGACGGGATGCCAGGGCATCCTTGGTAGTTTTACACAGGTCTTGTGCTATGTGAACAGCAGCTGCATAGGGAAGCAAGGAGGTGAGCCAAGGACTAACGGGTCCCCACAGCCAAGTTTGGAGAATAACCCGGCCTGGGCAGACATTGGCAGTGGACGTAGCAGAAAGAACTGTGTGGATGTTGGTGACAGGATCCACTGTGGACACACCCATTTGATGGAGGAAGTAGAGTAATGCAATTAAATCAATACCAATCCCAGGAAATAGCTTAATGATCACAGGAATTTATTCGGGGGTTAACTCACAATGCAGGAAACTCACAATACAGGAAACAGGAATCCCAGAAAGGTGAGCCACAGTCTAGCATGGTTCTCAAGAGAGCTCTGTCCTGATCTGCACCAGCATCCAAGACCATGAGGTAGAGAAAAGAGGAGCACACGTACATGCATCCCAGGTCTTAAGGTCCCCTTCTGGGCCATGCCTAATGGGCAGGTACTTAGCAGGTACCTGCTGCCTCACTAGGGGTGGTGCTTCAGGGCATGGCACAGCAGCCACCCACCACAGTAGCGTGTCATCTGCCATTGAGATATGAGTGGGCCAGGGCCATGGAGGGACAGTTGCTTGGAGCCAGACTGAACATGACTTTATCTCCTGTTTCTAGTAAGGATGTTAAGACCAGTGACATTATCCATTACTCAGTACTCATGTGAACTAGAGAAATCCACTGGTCTTTATGCCACTTCTGGGTAAGGACTCCCCAAAACGTCTACAGCCCAGGAGACCAAACACCAGAATCAAAAACAGCTCCTGAGATCTCAGGAGGCTGAGCTCCATGTACCAGAGTAGCTGTACATGGGGCTACTCCCCACAAAGGCAACCTGCATGCTCAGCTGTGTTAGCTGACGTGGAGGCCAATAGGCTTTTGGTAGCTTTCTCTGTGCTTTGTGGAGGTAGAAATGTGGGATCCCTGCTCAAGTTTGGGGTAATCCCACTATTTATGAATGTAGAACAGGGATAAAGAACATATTCCTGATCAGATGAATTGAAAGAAAAATCTTCTCTAATGCAAAAAGTGGGTTCTGGGAAAGTGGGGTCGCCTCACTCCCTGTTCCCCTAGTTGCATCTGTCGTAAGGATCTGGGTAAAACGAGTTAGCAGGGAAGAGGAGAGACATAAGTCCCTTGTCTTAGGCTGTAAAAGTGGGAAACATGGCTGTACACTTGTGTCCTTGTTAATAATGAGATAAGTTTGCTTTGTGTGTGTGTGTGTGTGTGTGTGTGTGTGTGTGTGTGTGTGTGTGATAGAGAGAGAAGCAGAGCTTGGAAGTGGGTCCCACACCATGCCAGCTGCTGCTGCCACCTCTCCCAATCGAGCCAGAGCCATGCCCCCCCCCCCGCCCACATCAGAGCAAGCTGTTGACATCGCCAATGTGTGCTACTTGGGGACAAGGAGCTGATGAAGGCTCCCTCTCATCTGAGAGCATGGAAATCAGTGCCCATGGTGAGGACAGCAAATGGCACATGGAACAGATGGCAAGATGCCGGCTTGGTTCTGTTTCCAGGGATGTTTACATTCTTAAGTGACTAGTTTTGACGTGTTATACCACTAATGAAGCTTTTCAGTGTGACCTGGAAAACACAGTTGCTGCAGCTGGGCTGTGTGATCCACTCTGGAGCCCTGGACTGTTTCTATTTGAGTAGCAGCCTGGGCTAGAAGGGAAATACACAGTGCCGGTGAGGATGGGTCACAAGGGAAGACATCCTGGAATAATCAGTCACAAATGAACAGTGGTCCCCAGACTTGCCCCCTTGGTCAATACACTCACATCATCAAACTCTGAGTACATATTTATGGTGGTGAAAGGTGAAAATAAAGACACTCAATGGAAGGCATGTCCTGATTGATACAGGACTGAGAAGGCTACACTCCACGGCAGTGGGTTCTTCTGGACCAACAAAGATCACTCTTAGAATCTTAACACTGAGCCCTTGTGATTCCCAGAGGTCTGCCCAGGTTTTCTGCACACTCTGGCTGTTCTACTGCAGAGAGTTCTGCTGAGGCAGTGTAGGGTCAGCTCAGTCTCTGGCAGTCAGAGTGCACAGGCATGTACAGGAGAGATTAAACGGTGCTGGTGAGTTTATGTGGGCAGAGGGTGGGTGGCCACCTCAGGACAGCACTGGGCAAGAGTCAGACCCCTTCCCTTCCTCCAGCCAGCCTCACTTTGTGGCCGCACTGTGTAAATCAGCCCCCCAAGAACATAGGTATGGAGACCCTGGACAACCACATCAGGACCCTATCTACAGAGCACACTCTTCTGGGCATCTCTGTGTGTGTACACAGTAGGGTGAAAAGTAGAAAGGTCCCAGGGATCAGCAGAGCAGTGACTGTTACTGCTGTTCTAAAACCTGCAGGGATCTGAGTTTAATCTCCAGCAGGGTCAATAAATGAATGGGTGAAAATAATAAATGCAAAGCAATGGTAGAAAAACAACCCCACAAAAAACTTGTTCATGTTCCAGCTGCTTCCATCAGAACCAAGAAGTAGAGAGCATTGAAGGGACAGAAAAATAAATTTTAGCCAAAGTTGAACGTTAAGAGACATTCTGGATCTGCTCCCTGCTAAGCTGAGAGGTGTGTTCATGTGATGATATCTAGAGACCTACAATAATGTTACAGATTTGCACTTGGTATAAAAATTATCTTTATAGTGATAGCAATCTCATTGTGCCACTTCTAGTAGTTAATTGGAATGAATCTACCTCTTCGTGTTTATAAAGTGTTCATTTTAAAAGTCAATGGGTTATCTTTCAGTCCTAGGTACACCTTATTTTACATTTTTTTTTAAAGATTTATTTATTTAGTATACAGAAGAGGGTGTCATATCTCATTATAGATGGTTGTGAGCCACCATGTGGTTGCTGGGAATTGAACTCAGAACCTCTGGAAGAACAGTCAGTGATCTTAACCTCTGAGCCATCTCTCCAGGCCACCTTATTTTACATTTTACTCTGTGTACTTTTCGCAGCTCTAAGCCAAGACTTGCACCTAGCATTCAGAGAACCCAAAGCAAGAGAGATAAACTCTTGTTTAAAAACAAAAACATGGTAACATAGGAAGTCCTGTCCAAAGATATACCATGATAGGTACATGATCTCTCACCGTGTGTGGAACTCTGGAAACATGGGCTTACTTCTAGCGGCTCAGAACTCAGGAAAGTATCACAGCATGACAATCCTGGATGTAGGGTTTTCCAGACAAAGTTTAAGATAATAGAAAGCAAGGCTGCGACCATGGTTGGAACAAATAAATCAGGCTAACCTTTGGAATAGCAGCTCTCACTCTGTACCTTGAAATTGAGGTACTGTGGCCAATGATGCCTCCCCATCATCTCAGAGGAACTCACCCAAACTCACACATTTGTCAGAGCAAACAGACACTATTCAACCGGATGAGACTCCTACCATAGCCAAATGGTTAATGATATGCACTCTGACTTAGCCATGTGCCCCTGGTGCTGAATGGGGGGGTCTATCTATGGAGCAGAGTCATCATTGCTCTCACGATCTTCCAATGTGTACCCATGTGAACAGTCAACTGCAGACCCCAGAGGCTGAGACCCCTCAGACCATGTCAATTCATCACTCAAATCCCCCAGTGTCTATCTTTCAATGTGTACTCCTGTGAACAGTCAACTGCAGACCCCAGAGGCTGAGACCCCCTCAGACCATGTCAATTCATCACTCAAATCCCCCAGTGTCTTGGGGGCAGCCGTGTGGTGGAGGCAGGTCTGTTTTGCAGGTCTGTGTGCATGTCCTCTCTCTGTGCTATGACCAACTGGACAGCAAGGGACACCAAGGCTAAAGTCACTTCTTTTGCCCCTTAGACACAGCACAGATCTGGAAAGTTGAAATTGTTCCACAGGACTTGGTGACTGTGGAAATCAAATCCATGTGGCCTCATCAAAGGAGGAGAGGCCTGAGGAACTTAGGCCCTGAGGCTTCAGAAACTGTTGAGGAAGAGTGTGGTGGTTTGAATGAAAATGGCTCTCTGAAGCTCATATGTTTGAATGCTTGGTCCCCAGTTAGTAGAACTGTTTAAGAGGGACTAGGAGGTGTGTCACTCGGGTGGAATTGAAGGTTTCAAAATCCCACAACCATTACCAGTTAGCTCTCTCTGTCTCATGCTTGTGGATCAAATATGAACTCTCAGCTGCTACTGCAGCTCCATACCTGCCTACCAAGTCCCCTACCATGAGGGTCATGGACTCTAACCTTCTGAGCTACAAACTCTTTCTTATATAAATTGCCTTAATCATGGTGTCTTATCACAGAAGTAGAAAAGTAGCTGAGGCAGAAGGGTACAGGGAACATGCCATGTCTCTAATGCTTATTGTACCCTCATTATATGATCCTGTTTGAAACTTGGGCTTTGCTCACAGTGCTTTAGTGTGGTGATCACACGAGGGTGGCCTGAGTTCATCCTCAGCATGCAGGGCACCCACAGCTCCCATACTCTCTAAGGGAACCTGTTCCTGGAAGGAAAACACAAAATTCTAGACAGTGCTACGACAATGAAGAGATTGTTCAATGGGTGAATGAATTAACACACCAATCTAGATAAGAGAATACAAATTTGGAAATGCACATCCTAGAAAAAATGAAACCAGCAGAGCAGACTGTGGTGGTATTTTACTTGTACTGAAATGTGATTTTAATTGTATGTTAATAAATAAAGTTGCCTGGGGGTCAGAGCTATTAGAGCCATAGCAAGAGCGTGGCGGTAGTGGCGCACGCCTTTAATCCCAGCACTTGGTAGACAGAGCTAGGTAGATCTCTGTGTGTTCAAGGATACAGCCAGCATTGGAGACACACGCCTTTAATCTCAATACCATAGAGGACCTGGAGAGCTGTACATACAGGCAGTGACGAAGCAGTCATGTGTTTGGGTTTACAACCAATAAGAAAGCAGAACAGACAGTCTATATAAAGATGAACAGACAGGAAGTAGCCCCTTTTTCGGAGAGCTCTCTTGGCTGAAGCAGGAAGGGTAAGGCTCTTAGCTCTGACCTCTTGGCTTTCTTCTCTGAATTGGCTCTGTGTTTCTTATTGATAAGACGGTTGGTTACATCTACAGCAGACTACCATGAGATGAAAGGTGTTGAGGAAGGGCCCATTCAGATTGCCCAAGGTGTCTTGGTTTGAGTGTGAAATGTCTGCCACAGGCTCATGTGTTTGGGCACTGGGAGACCTTTGGGAGGTCCCTAAATTGAAGGAAGTGGCTGCTAGAGGGCAGACTTGAAGGTCCTCGTCAGCTCTGACTTTGCTATAGGAATGTGTTTAACTTCAAGATCAAACAAGAACATCATTCAGGATGACAAGCAGAGGGCTTGCTTCTGATCTTAGTTGGGGGTGGATTCATTTGCTTTCCACTTCAGTACAAAATACCTGAGGTTAGTGCTTTATAGAGAAAAGAGGTTTATTTGGCCGATGGTGATAAGGGCACAGAACACCCAGACTGGTAGGAGTTAAGTGATTCTCAAGAGGAAGACACTGATCCATTTATGCGGTCCCCATGGCCTAGCCCTCTCCCTCCAGGCTGCAACCTTTGAAGCTCTCATCCTCTCTGACACCATTCATTACACTCGGGACCCCGTTTCTGCCACCTGATGGGAACACCTCATTCTGGCACATTGTAGAGGGTGTGGGAGGGTCTAGGAGGGAAGCATCAACACAGTCCAGGCCCACTCATGAGGGAGCCCTCCTTGCACCCGACACAGCTCTGGGCATCTGTGACTATGAAAGTGGCTTGGGCAAATGGCAGAGTCAATGTCTCTTCTCACTGTGGCTCAGACCCTCCACAGTCTTGCTTCCTAGAAATATGCAGGAGTTCCAGCGGAGAAACATGGCCTGGGACCCTCTTTTAAGTCTCTTGAGAACAGTGAGGATTTCCTGTTTGCTTATTTGTTTTAAAATTTATGCTATTTTAAATCATCCATATCTTCAGCAAGTTATTCCTTTTAGAATCTCTTTTGCTTGACTTCATTTTTCATTGTGTATGTCTGTGTATGTCTCTGTGTGTGTGTGTGTTTTTGTGTGTGTGTGTGTTTTTGTGTGTGTGTGTGTGTGTGTGTGTGTGCATGTGTGTGTGTGCATGTGTGCACCACAGTGTATGTATATATAACAGGACGGCTTGCAGGAGACAGTTCCCCCTCTTTTCATCATGTAGGTTTGGGGGATTGAACTCAAGTTGGTCAGCCTTGGCAGCAGGCACCTTTAGCCTCTATAACAGTGGTTCTCAGCCTATGGGTCATGACCCCTCACAGGGGTTGGCTGAGACCATTGAGAAACACAGATATTTGTGATATTTACATTATGATTAACAATAGTAGTTAAATTACAGTTATGAAATAGCAACAAAAGATAATTTTTAAGGTTTGGATCACCACAACATGAGCAACTGTATTAAAAAGTTGCAACATTAGGAAGGTTGAAACCACTACTCACTACTCTAATCCATTTGCTGGCCCTTAGCTAGCAATTTCTGTCTAGTAGATGTCTTTTGCACTCTCATGGACTACCTCTAAAGCACTGTCATGGGGCATGCCTCTGGATTTCACTCTACACAGTGAGCAGAAGAGGGGCCATGGCTGTCCGTGAGTGCATGACAGACACTGTATGCTTATGTCCCTGTCCAGGTACCTGCTGTATGTTAAACTATGTGTAGAATAAACCTTCCTCCCTAAATGGTGCTTGTCAATGTTTGATAACAGCAACAGGAAAAGCGCTTAGACAGATGGGCTTTGATTTACGTGTGTGTGCACGTGAAAAGAAGACAAAAAACAAGGGCCAAGCAGGAGAAAATCTGCCCACCAGGGAGCTCACTTTGGCGAGAGCTTGCCCAACTCAGGCCCTCACCTTGGTCCATCTTCTCTCCCATGATGTTGCAGTGGACATGGGGGTGGGGGATGGACCAAAGTGGTGGGGGAGGGCAAATGCTCACAGTTTCTCATGCTCTGTCTGGCCACTGGCTTTCATCACAGCCAAGGCCCTCATCTCTCCAGCAGTCTTACTGCAGATAATGTAACTGGTCTGGAAGGAACAAAGATACAATAAAGAGTGGCATTTTTGCTTTTATACTATTGAAACAACTCACCCCAAGAGATTGAAATTTCCCCCAGGAGTGTCATGCTAGGGAAAGAAAAAAACGGGCTCTAATGCCAGACAGAAGAGGAGCTTGTCTCCTGGGAAGTCATTTCACACCGTCTGACAGCTTTTCCGACCACTTTGTGAGGCAGACTGGAGCTGAGACCATGATGGGGGGTGGGACTATACCTTGACCAGGGCTGGTATATCTGCTTATCTCTCGCCTTCTATTTAAACCTGAACCTCATATCAGGACACTAAAGATAGGTTTGAGGGTTAGAGGACTTGGTTGTCCCTTTCCCAGTGTGGTCACACCGAATAAATCTTCCTCCACTTTTCCCTGCTATTGTGTAGTTCGTTGGCCTACTGAGGACAGGTGACTGAGTCTTAGCTGGTTGCCGGAGTCCAGGCTTTGACTCTGTGCGGCAACCTTGACTGTCCCTGTGGGTTTTCACGCTGTCGCTGATGGTGTAGTCACTACTGCTGCGGTCTTTGGTGGTTCACAGAGGTCCTAATGCTGGATTGGTTGGTGGCCGTCATTGTTGCTATGGATATTCCTCTTGGCCACTTTCCTCCAGTGCATAGAGTCCTCAGAGTTCTCCTCTCCTTATCTCTAGCTGAACCACAGGCCCGGAGCAGATGCAAGCCTGGGTCCTGGCAGGGGCCTCGTCCGCCTGTGCTTTCCTAATGGTGTACCGTGTCTTCACTTCACTGAATGGGCAATGCAGACGGATGTCGGAGGAAAAGAACTACAGGATTAATTTCTCCTCATAAGAAAAGTTTAGAAAGTGATGCTGAATGGCCTTCTGGGAGCTCAGGGCCAAGGCAAGCTTGGTCCTAGAGTATCTGTACACACTGTGACAGGGCAAGACAGTGCAGAGTTTGCTCTACCTTGTACTCTTGCTGAAACTATTTTAGGTATCACTAGAATTTGATCTCCTTGATAGGAGAATCCCATGGAAAATCACCCAACTCTATTCTAGGAACCCAAGGTCGAGATGCCCCAGCTAACTTAGCTTCTGTTGAACTGCCTGCTTCTGCAAAACCTCCTCATTGAGCGGCTGAGTGAGATAACAGGATGTGTTTTGGGCCTCAAAAAGCTCCGTACTCTAAATTCTCAGAGCTACACTTGGGTCTGGAATACCTGAATGTCGTCCTATCTGCCTGGAATAAAGGCTTTCAATTGGTTATAAACTGTGTCTGAGTGATCTTCTCTGGTGGGCTCCCTGTAACATTTTGAAAGTCCCATTTATATCCCCAGAGACTGCAACCCAAAACTTAGGGACCTCGGAACCCAACTGGGGAAGAGTGTGATGGCTGGAGAGGACTCTTAGAGGGTGAGCATCCTGAGATGTTCCAGAGCCCTGGGAAATCCTCTCTGACTGAAAACTGCCAAGCACTCTGGAGACACCTGAGGCTGCCATCCAAGAAGGCAAATTGAAAGTCATCTGGTCTGAACACCTCTGGAGGTAAGTTTGGTCTGAGGTTGTAGCTGAAGTTTTTCTGGTCCTGCCCGGCTCCTGAGGCCCTGCTGCTGCTTGGACCCAAGTTAACACACAGAGGCTTATATTAATTAAAACTGTTTGGCCATTAGCTCAGGCCTACCACTGACCAGCTCTTACACTTAAATTAACCCATAATCAAAGTGTAGGTGGGCATATTGGGTTACCAACATATAATTCCTTACCTCCTGTGAAATGCCAACATTCACAGTGTTTTGAAACACTTGAACACCATTGTCATCTAACAGTGTCCTCCCTTAACTGCTGGCAGCATTAACAAGTCCCAAAGCAGAGATTGCAGAGATGGGACATTGTCTTTGTGCCGAGTCCCTGAATCCTGAAAGAGACGGTTGACATTCTCATGGCCTTTGGAGATGCAAAGAGTGAAGAGAACTGTTCATTGGGTGGTTGAGATGCGTAAACATGGAGCAGGGAGATGAAGGAATGCAGTGGGCTGGCTGGTCACCACCCTGAGTGTTCTCTAAAGAAGGACCCCCACCTTACAGTCCTCTTCCTCTGTCCCCCCCCCCCCACTCACTCTCTGTGCTCTATTTCCTGTTTTTTTCTCTTTCTTCCCTTCTTGTTCCAGAGGATGAAACCCAGAGCCTTGTGCACACTAGGCAAGCAGAGAATTAACAGCCATTCCTCGTCTTTCTTTAAATTTTGGGACAGACACTCACTAAGTTGTCCAGGGAGTGCTTGAACTGACAGTCCTCCTGCCTCTGCCTTTTGAGGAGCAGAGGTAACTCAAAAGACTGGCCTCAGCCCAAGCTTGTTCTTCCTCTTGATGAAATACTTGAAAGGCACTGAAAAACATCCAGGGCTGTGGGAAGGCAGTCATGGTAACCTGCTTGGGTGCAGAGTTATGAGGAGAGTTGGGCCTGCATTTGGGGAGACATCCCCCATGTGGCATCCCACTTCCTGGAAACTATCATCTCACAAAGAGCCGCTGTTCTTCTCGGTGCAGTACCAGTGTTTCCCTCTCAGAGGTTGAGATGTGAAGGTTAGGTTGTTAGTTCTCATCTAAAACAACAACATGAGATTCTCAGGTGCCTCAGGAGGTGCACACACCTTTCCTGAGCAGAGTTCTTCCTCCTTTGTGCATCTCTGTTCCAGGGGCCGTGAATCCTCCTTTCATGGACTCCATTCTGAAGACCACGGAGGCAGCAAAGCTCCTCCCTCGCTGTGCTGCAGGCTGACCATGGCCTGTTCCTCTGCACCCGTGTCCTTTGTGAGAGACCCACAGCCTTAGATCAGCCTCAGGCTCGCAAGGAGAGAAGCCCAGAAAATCCAAGATGCCAAAACCCAGGGACCAATAAAGGGCAGATGAAGTGTCACATCCAACAGAGCAGACCAAGTGGTTAGCTTATTTCAAAAAAAAAAAAAAAAGAATAAAATTAAATTAAATTAAAAAATTTTAAAAGCCCACAGCAGAGGCCTGCCTGAGAGGAAACACTTCCAGCTGCCATTACTGGGACAGATACACAGATATGCTATGGGGAGAATGGCTTCACTGAAAGACAAACGAAGAGGAAAGACAGACAAGACAGCCGTTACAGTGGAGATGTCCCATTCACGGACACAGATGACAATCTCCGAGGTATTGAGAAGACAGAACAATAGACTCTCAGAAAGGCTACAGGGCCCAGCCAGGCTCTGCAGCTCCCTTCCACATGCTGTGGCTGCTGCCTGTCTATGTGAGTAGCCGTGTTGGCCCCACGTAGAGCCGGCGTAGCCGGGTTTGGCACACATCCGATGCTGGAGTCCTGCTGAGTAGACAGGGAGAAGAGAGTGATGGAGGCAAGTGTGCAACCCACTGAGAGTCAGCAGATGCTGCTGGCAGCGGTTCCACGCAGGCCTGGCTGTGCTTTCTGGGTGCTTGCCGCAGGACAAGAGCCACAGCCTGGACCGAGGTGTGAGGAAGATGCCCAGAGCATCACAGCGCTTCAAGTGCGAAGAAATGCGAGGAAATGGGAGATAGGATGACAGGAAGGAAGGGCCCTGCCCTCGGAAGGCAGCACACAACTGTGTTGATTATCAAGCTACTTGTCAGTTCAGGGTGATCCGCGCTGGCTCGGTCTGCCTCTTTGTTCTAACCCTCCTGTCCAGCAAGTGCCCTCTCTTCACGGCTCCACCGGCAGCCTGCAGAACAATGGATGGCTGGCATCCACATATGCTTTGCAGCCAGATGTTACAGCCCCAGCAACACCTGGAGGAGCCGCAGGGTGGAGAGCAGGTGACCTTCAGGTAGGAGCTAAGGCACCTGCCTCCTGAGCAAGAGAATATGTCCTCCACAGTGTCCTTGCAGCCCTCTGTCTGCAGCACCAGCTTACAGAGCAGCCAATGTCTCCCTCAGCATGATCTCTGCAGATCCACCTCTGTTAGGGACATGGAGGGGGCCTAAGATCAGCACGTACAACATGAAACTGAACTCCTAGACTCCACCATGACTTCTCAAGCATGAGTTTCTGTAACCTGGGAGAGGGCTGTGTCCGTTACTGGGTAATTTTCACCAAACCTCTAAAGTAGGTTTCTTTGTCCCAGCAGAGCTTCAGAGAAAAAAACAAGGTTCATGAGCCAGCTGTATACCCAACACCACACAGTGAGTCATCCATCCCAGCCAGATCTGTATGCCACCCATTCCCCTGAGAGCAACCCTGTCTCAGAGCCTCCTTGGGAATGCCAAGGGTGGTGCTGATCTGACCTGTGAAATATTGTCATGGATCCAATAGTGACCTCAGTTTAAGAAGATCATAGAGTGATATGAATGTTCTTTGCATCAATGTGGAAATGGTTCCAGCATGCCAGAGGTACTGAGATCCTTGTGTACACAATGACATAGCATTTTCAAATAACCTATACATGTCCTTCCATATACACTGAATCAGCTCTATCATCTATAACAAGTACACTGAAAAGCCTGTATAAAGGGCTGCTGTAGAGCATTGTGTAGGTGAATAATCACAAAAGATGCCTCAGTTCAGAGTCACAAGTAAGGCTCCTGGTACAGGATGATCCCAGGTAGGCCAGAGAGGTGGAAAATGTGCTGGATGGCGGCCCCCACCAGGGTGTGGGAAGGCTGCCACAGTTCCTCAGTCACTTTGACTAGGAGGCATGTGACAAATTCAAGGTTGATTTACTGTCAAAGCCTGCAGCGGACAGGACCCACTATGTACTGGGGAAACTCACGTGGGCCATCCACTCACACTTAACAGGTGTGGATTGTCACTCAACAAGTCACCCTTGGGGGGAAAATCGATTGCATTTTGGGTTTTGTAACAATTTCAAGGTAGGTGGGAGATTGCTGGAAGGCTTCTTCGTGGCGACCCTGAGAGACACTCAGAATGGGAGGGGTGTCTACAAAATTCGGAGAATCTTCAGTGCAGAGCCCCCACACATACACCTTGCCTAGCTAGGATGCAGATTTCTGCAGCAAGACTGTGGTAATATCTGGGCTGAGGGTGAACTGGGTTTGTATTCTAAACCCTGTTGCCAGAAGGCTCTATCTGTAAGACAACGGGAGGCACCTAGTACCTAGTACCCTCACCCTCAAGGCAGGAAAGTGCCCCACATCACATCTAATCATTGCAGATTTCTTAGCTTCTTTTCTGTTGCTGTCACAAAGTGACCTGACACAAATAAGTGAGAAGAGATTTATTTGGCTCACAGTTTGAGGGGAGACAGTCTATCATGGTAGGAAGTCAAGGAAGGAGTAGTTTCAGGGAACCGATCACAATGTATCCGGACCCTAGCCCAGGGAAATGACATCACCCACAGTGATGCCCAGAGTCCCATCTTCCCAGTGATTCTAGAGTCTGTCAAACTGGCAGTGCTAGCCATCATGGGAACCCATACTCAAGGACTGGGGATATTCATTACAGGACTGATAGGCAGCATGCTGGTAACGTTTCCATAAGCCACAAGGCAAGGAGAAAATGTCAACTGTAATCATAAAGTACTGGTAACATCAGGGACCAGCTATGGTTCATATGATAGATGGGAGAGGCCAAGACAGACGTGACATCAGGGTGACCTAGCTGGGTGTGGAGATTTGATGAACTGATCTGACAGGTACTGTGTTGAAATGGGCCATCACTCATGACCCATTGTGAGCATAGTTGGAGTATGTGGGCTTGCATTCAGAGGGTTGAGGGCAGAAAGCAGAGTAAAGGAAGCTATCTACCTCTGAGAGGGAAATCTGCTGTCCTGTCCATCCTTCATACGCATCTTCAGTCCAGGCCCCATCATCATGGGTGCTTAGTAGTCAGATCAGGAGTGGACTGAGCTGCACAAACAAAGCTACAGCTCGGGGGAGGGGGGCAGCTCAAAGCTAAGTAGTTGGAGGGTCCTGTCAGGTTCTCCGAATCTGCTTCAGGTTTCACAAAAGCAGCCAGTGCCCCCTCCAACCCCATGCTGGGCTAGTTGCCAGAGTCTGGGGCTCCCAGACCCACAGTGCAGGGAGGCTATTATAGGCTCAGGTATGACTGACTGACTGTTCAGAATGTAGTAGACTGTTGTGAGCTGCAAACACAGCTCCCTCCACTGCACAGCAAGCCAAGAATTTTCCCAACAACCTTCAGGCTGTCCTGAGCTGTGGTGTGGGTTTCCTTGCTAGGTTCGTAAGACAAAGCTGGGCTGCTTCTCCAAGTCTGCCCCCCAAATGACCAGCAGCTCCCTACAACTGGAATCCCACACCACACCCTGCAACATTAGCCACTTGTAGTTCAACAAGTACATCTAGATCTCACTAGAACCTCCTATCACTGCCTGGAGTCTGCAGGAGCTTAGCAGCCAGCTGGCTTCATAGGGTCCCTGGTCTCCGATCTCAGTCACCGGCCTCTGGTCTCTGCTGCTCAACTGGCCTTCTCCTCTGGGATTGTTCTACACTGAAACCCAACCCACAGTGTGACCATTCAGAGGTAAGTCCAACTGAAGAGACAGCCAAGGTTAACTAGGCATAAGGATGGGACAAAGAAGAGAAAAATGCTTCAGCACACTGCCATGAGGGGCATGGTGGCTGACTGTAAGACAGGATGATGACTTTGGTCAGAAGCTAGCCCTTCCCACATTTAATCTTTGGATTCAACTTTCCTAAGTGTAGGGATACATCCCTGTTTTTGAAGTCCCTGAGTCCATGGTGCATTGTCACCGCATCAAAGGGCAGCTGAGGTAAGACTGTCTCCATCCAGTGGCTGGACTGGGCAGCAGAGCGCAACGTTCTCTGCAGATAGCGGGTGCACCTGGGCAGGCAGAGTGGATGTTTACTGGAGAGTATGTGGGAGAGCAGTATCTCTCCGGAGAGCAGCAGAGATACAGGCTTGCTGTATGGGAAGGGCATCAGTGGAGCAGTCACTCGCCTAAGATCCTAAAACAGCCAATTAATTCCAATGATGATCTGGTACAGAAAACTTTGAGAGCCAGGGGCTGTTTCCCAGAGAACTTTTCTGGAAGTTTCTGCTCTACCCTGGCTTCTCTACAGAGGATGGCAGCAGTAGCAAGTAGCGTCTGTAGCACGTTCTGTGGGGAAGTTTCCCATCTGTGAACAGAGGTGAAGGTGTCTTGTGTGACAGCTTCTTTAGGGTTCTCATAGGATTTAGACTTCAGGAACCTGGCAGGAACCCTGAGACACGACGGGCTAAGAACTCTAAGATTTTGGTAATGCAAATGATTGTCCTCTGAACTCCAGACCCTCCCTCCAGGACTGGATCTGTCCCTGGTTCATGATGCTGCTCCTTGCTGGGTGCATCTGCGTAGTTTCCTTTTTGGGATCTGCCATGATCATACAGACAGAAGCCCTGTGTCATGGGACTCTTCCACACAGGGAATTCTGTCACTGTCCTTCTAGCGGGGATGAGCTCACCTCTGATTCTTGGCGTGGTCTGACTATCCATCCAGAAGGCTGGCCTGCTGGCTGCCTGAGGGTCAGGTGGCAGTCCCTGGGAGCTTAGAGTTAGCACAAGGCACTGCTGACCTTGGGAGGGCAGGAAGACAGTGAGAAATGAAGCTTATGTCTGATTCATGAGTCTCCAAGTAAGCCTGAGCACAATGGTAGCAAATTATGCATAAATAAGCCGGTGCTTAGATGTATGATCATTAGCGCCTGAGCTACAGTTCTGCACATAATTTACTACAAAGTTAACTCGCTGAGGCAGTCAGCATGGTCTTCCCGGGTATGCCTCAAATAGCCCATGTTCTTATGCTTAGAGTGGTTCATGTACTTTGAAATATTTCACGTAGCCAAAAGTCTCTGGAAATAAAGTCCTCAAGGAAGCTGGACACACAACTGTGTATAGCAAAATCTAGGACTACAGTAAAAACAAGTATCAGAAGTAAATATCCCTGCTGGGACTGGGACTCAGTAGAGAGCACTTGTCTACATGTGTGAGATAGGTCCTGGTTTCACTACAAGCACCACCCAAAATAAATCAAATCAACCACACTTGCTTGTCAGAGAATAAGCAGTAATGAAGTGGTGTTCATGGTTTGGTGGTTTGCTAATGTGCTGGCACCTTTTTGGCCATCGTCTGTCTCCTCTACAAATAAAGACCTCCAGGCTCTGATCTGGAAGAGTCTTGTTCCAAGAAACACTTCAGTGAGAGCCCTTGTTTAGAGCTTATTTGCCCTGATTTTCTTAAAAAGCAGTAAGATATGTTTATTCTGCACCTTTGGAAAAGGACTTAAATGTGAAGTCTACATTAACGAGCTAGGTAGGACATGGGCAGATACTGCAGCATGCTCCATGTGCATCATCCTGGCTTCTCAGTTAACCATGGGAGCTAATACAGATTATATAGACACCAACCCCAAAGGGAATGCCCCCTTTTATGGGGCTGGGCAGCCCCATAGGAATTCACAGAGTGCTCTACATTGAATCCATGTTCAAACAGGAGCTATATCTGAACTTTCAGGTGCAGGATTCCCAGCCTTCTCTGATCTGTCTCTGGGACATTGTCCGTAGATGCCGCACATGGCGAATCAGCTGCTGAATGGTCCATGCTACTGAACTCTGGACAATATATCCTACTACCTAGTCAACAAATTGGGAATGCCTCTGAGAAATGTGTTTCCACGAGATGTTTTTGAGATGATGTAGCCCCTAGGTCTGCTGGTGACACCTGTATCAACTAGCAAGTTTGAAAACCAGAGCCTGTAGCTTGACAAGCAAGAGAGTCAGGTGTAGACCTGTCCTCTGTCCCTGCCTCTAACTTTCTCCTGAGCTTGGCTTAATGTACAAGCCACAAACAAACAAACAAACTGCATGTGAGACAAAGCAAAGCTCACAATGTGAACCAAAACAGGATGGAAACTACTCTGGAGCCACAGCAGGGTGGCACCCACACTGACCAGTCACTCCCAAGCTTGGCTTGTCTACGCAGATATTGGAAGCTGTGATGCTGGTCCAGTGAGTGGACAAGCACAGTGAGAGGCACCTACCCTGCCCCATGGGAACCAGGTCTCTGGAGGAATGGCTGTGGATTGACAGCACTGTTTGAACACAGCCTTCATCTTTGGGAAACAGAGGAAGCAGAAGCCACCTTATTAAGGTCCTGGGAGAGGAAGAGCCAGCTGTATACATTCTCACGGGCCAAGAAGAGAGCACAGCAGATGGGAAAAGGAAACTCAAAAAGAGGGCTGTGCTTCCTGAGTTTCTAGGCAGGAAAAGTGGTTTAATGGTGTGCTAGAAGGCTTCATTTTTCCATGACTAGGAATGAGTAGCAGGCCAGCAACAGGCCTGGTCCAGCCCACGAAGGGGGCTCTGTTCCTGCTTCAGAAAGTGGGACAGACCTTGAGAGCTTCCTGTTGAGGTTTTTCTTTGCTCATCATTCATTTATTTGTTGATTCATTCATGACACCATTCTTTATCACCTTCAGCCAACATCATACTTAATGCCAAGTGATAGATTCTAAGACAGGAAGATATCCAAGACAGTCCCAGTCTGACACAGATCCAGCTCAGTCCACATTTATCCGGTGGAATTTTAGTGGATACAGTGTAGGACAGACTTTGGGCTAGCCATAGTATCCACAGAAACATGCAGCAGGCTCTGGTTTGACCACAAAGAAGTCACAGTTTGCAAGCAAATAATTACAACCAGAAATAACAAGGGTGTGACAGATGGACAGACAGCGGGAGCTACAGGGTGTGAAAAAGTGCATAGTTGGGAGCTCTGGTCACCTGATGTGTCGACAATGTAGTAGGCAGCAGAGTGGCTGAGTGCCGCTTTGAGGAAGTAGTTCAGGTCTGATGGGCTGGACAGCTAGACCAGATTTGAGACCCATCATGACAATGGGGTTCATAGCTCAGCAACATGTTCTAAGTAGGGGGGAATGGGTGGGTTTCACAATGTCACTCTATGGTGTCTGAAGGGTGAAGTCTAGTGGAAGAAACTGTCAGTCAGCTGCTGCCCTGGTCCCTGAGAGCATCAGTGGGCAGGGAGGGCAAGATGAACAGCAGGACAGTGAGTCTTAGAGAAGAAAAGGTAAGGAATTCCCAGCAGGAGTCAAAGCAGCATGGGTAACCATGTTGACCCTCAGGTAAAGAAGGTTTAGAGATGTGGTTTGAGAACAAACGAAAGCCTACCTGCGGGCTGCCTGCAGGCATAGGGTAGCCCCATGCCTGTCCCCAGATACTTCTGCTTCTCACCTGTGCCCTGATCAGAGCAGAGCCTCTCCTTGCTCTGCCTTGAGAGATGTACCGTGTGACCACTGTCCTCATGGAGGAACACATGAAAGACAGCTGGGTCAGCTACTTCCAATTTACATGCACCTGGAACAAAGTAAGACCCTTGAGGACCTCTTAAAGACTTAGGGCAGTCTGCAGAGGCACTAATGTCAGTGGACATTCCCAAGCCATGGATTTTACCATGTGAGATTGTTCTATAAGACTGGAAAATAGCAAGCATAAAGTGGTTCACCTAACAGTCTACCAATGAGCACCTTTCCTACTCGCTGCCTATTAAGTGTGTGTGCCATCTGTGCTGTGATCTGTGGCAGTCATAGTAAAACCCAGGTACCCAGGGACAGCACCGGAGACCACTGAAGAGACGTTGGGGCACCAAGTATGAGTACCCTGTGCACTGCCAGCTTATCTGCAACTGACCAGAAACCCAACTCTGAGGACAAGATGAAAAATAAATTCCCACCCTGGAAGTCCTAATTCCATCAACTATGGTGCAAATTTTGATAAGAAGGAAAGAAAGAAAGGGAGGGAGGGAGGGAGGGAGGGAAGGAGGAAAGGCAGAAGAGGGGCTCTCTGGAAAATCAAGGTGCCATGCTGCACCTTGATCTGAGAATCAAGTGGAAGTCCCACAGCAGAGGAAGGCGGCAGTCACACCTGGCAGCCCGCCCCGTGGCACCAGGCGCTGAACGCTGCTTGCTCCTCCGCCAGCTCGTTAATCACAGCCTGTCACTGTAATTTCAGTGAATGTTTATCTTATTTTCTTTGTGTAATCCAATTACTTTTGTTTTCTCCACCAGGTCGGGGATCTCTTGGTTTCCAGCATTCTGTCACTCAGTCCACTTTAGATGGGGACAATTCAATTCATTATCATTAAGCGCCAACTTTTAATACCACTTTGGGGGGGAAATGAGTGAAAGAAAATCCACCAGGCACAGCCCTTGCTCAGCATAAGGGAAAGCGAGCTGTTCTGAGCACCTGAGAAGTACAGAACCACCATCCTCAGGGCCCCTAATGTCATTCTGAGCCCGGAGCTCATTAGCACCCCATTGGCTAGCAGCCCCCCACCTCCCAGGCCTGTCAGGATGATACTAAGAACTGAGTTCTGCCTCTGCTGAAGGTGTAAGAGTTGGTTAGAGCATCGAGGGAGCAGGCCACACCATGAGTGTGTTTGTGTATGTATGCATGTGTGCTAGTACCCAAGTGCACAGATTCACATTTGTGTGCATGAACAAGATGTAACACTGTTTCAAAGACCTCACTTCTGTCTCATAACATGCGGCAGTTGGAGCCTCAAGGTCACGAGCAAAGGCAAAGGCTTGTCTGCATTCCTGTTGACACCAGTGAAGGAGGCAGAAGCAGCCTCAGCAGCTGTCCAGCTGGAGGGGGAGCAAGGCAGCTGTAAGCTCATCTTCCCTTCATTCCTCAGAAGCAGGTGTGTGCCAAGAGCCAGGGCCACTGTGGCACTCTAGAATCTTACTATTGCCACCCACCCCTTTGCTGTAGCCTTCTACATCATGCTGGGAGGTGTTTACATTTACCAGGGTGTCTTTTTGTCAATGTCATCAGGGACCATAGAGCCATGCATCTCATTGCTGATAGAGTGGACTCAGTACATGGTTGTAAGGGCGTCTCTGAGGCCACTGTGCATTGCAAAAGTCTCTCAAATGGAGGAAGGAACAGGTAAGAACTTGAGGTTGGGACTGAGGAAATGATTCAGATGGTAAAATTTTTGCCACTCAGGCATGTAGACCTGAATTCAGGTGCCCAGTGAGCTCCAGGGTCAGTAAGGGGCCATACTTCCAAATAAAGGCAAAGACCAATTGAGGAACACACTTGACATTGACCTGTGGCCTCCACACATATATGCATGCACACACAGGTACTTACAAATATGTAACACACACACACACACACACACACACACACACACACACACACACACACAATCTGAGATCTGGCTAGAAGGACCCTTCAAATGCCAAGCAATCTTGTCCCACCCATGGAACAACTGAGAATTCAACTGGCCTTCCCTGGACAGCAAAATACAGAAAATGTCTGAAGTTCCAAGGCCATGGTTTGCCTGGGAGAAATCATTAGAGACCTGTGAGGCAGCATGGCAGAGGGCGACTGGGGTAGGTAGAAAATAACCAGAAACAGAAGGGTCATCTGTAAGGAAAATTGCTAAACTGTCTTATTAATAAAAAATCTGGAGCCAGATATTGGCTTAAGAACTGAGAGATGAGAGGAATAGAACAAGCCTCAGCCAACCTCACTTTACCAATTCCTCAGCCTCCAGAGAGAGCTACTTCCTGTATACTCAACACTATATACCTTTCTGTGCCCTGCCATCTTACCTCCTCTCTCTGCCCAGCTGCATCACTTCCTCTTTCTTCCCAGCTCTATCACTTCCTGTCTGTCTGTATAGACCTCCAGACTTCTATGGTTAAATAGTTCAGGATTAAAGGTGTGTGCCACCATGCCTGGCTCTGTTCCCAGTGTGGCCTTGAACTCACAAAGTTCCAGATTGGTCTCTGCCTCCCAAATGCTAGGATTAAAGGTGTGTGCTACCACTGCCTGACCTCTATGTTTAATAGAGTAGCTGGCTTTTTCCTCTGATCCCCAGATAAGCTTTATTGGGGAGCACAAATAAAATATCACCACGCTCATCAAGAAAGGTTGAGCTTGAGAATAAACTGGAATCTAGACTTCACAGGGAAACTGAGCAAAGGTTAAGGGTTTTTAATCAATTAAACATTGAATTATGGGATGTTGCTAAACTATTAGTTACTCAGAAAGAAGGAACTGTCTTTCAATATTGGACTGTACAGTGATATCTTTGGACATGTATGGGACTGGTCCACAGTCCAGACAGTGAAGGATAAATACATTTCCACATTGATCATCCAGAGTCAACAGCCATCCTACTGGCCAACAGGACTTCTTAGTACTGTCTGTTGTGCTCTGAGCACCTGTGAGCACAGACACTTTAGAAGTAGAATGCACAGCACCAAAGAATCCAAGGTTTCCACTCACTTCTCTCTGCCTCTCCTTATGGAACTAGAAGAAGCTTAGACTTCTCTCCTGTCTCTGAACCCCATGAGGATGAAGAGATCAATGCATCCAAAACCATTGCTAAAGGCACAGGACAGACAAAAGACATGGCTCCTAAGGCTGCTGGTGTATTTGCTTCAGTTTTGGCATAAAGATGAAAAGAAGACCTGGAGTGTTTTAGAGAAAACACCCAGAGGAACTTAGACACGTAACTGTGTCCCCAACAACCATGCTAACACTAGAGTCCTGGTTCTGTAGATGGAGACAGGGCTTCCTTAAAAGGGCTGGGCCATGGCCAAGCTTGCAGCCAGCCACCAGCTCTCCCTGTCTGGCTCTAAAGAGGAGAGGCTTATAGTATGATAGGTGACCCCCAGAAGACTGCCTCTACTCAGCACTGAGCCTGCAGATCCTAGCTAAAGCATCAGTCTAGTTGATACTGTTGGATTTTCTCTTTTGCATCATTGAAAGGTACATGGAAATCTTTGCTTTGGTAAAAATGATGCTTATTTTATGCACCTCTTGCTGTTGTGGTTTTGACTAATTTGTGTAAATAAAACCAAAATTTTCAGTGACTTATATTGTATTATTTAATATCAAAATTTTAGAAAAATACATAATACTTCACTTATGTTGCTTTTGAATCACCTTTATCCTTCTGATTAATTTTCCCCAGAAATAGTTTATCTGAGTTTTGCTATACAACAACATTAATCAAGTACAGTACAAGCCTGCCTGCCATTATTTCTAGTGTCAATCACAGATACACAGAAAGTTGTTACCTACCACATTAGATGCAGCTTCTGACTTCATTCTACACTCACTCTCCTGTTGTGGGATGTCTTTCTGCATGCTGTGAATATGTGTTGCCCTGATTGGTTGATAAATAAAGCTGTTTGGCCTATGGCAAGTCAGGTTATAGCTAGGCAGGAAATTGAAGAGAGAGACTGGAAGAAGAAGAAAGGCAGATAGGGTAGATGCCATCCTGCCATCCAGGAAGCAGCATGTGATGGCACACAGGTAAAGCCGTGGAACATGTGGTGACATGTAGTTTAATAGAAATGGGCTGAGTTTAGTTATAAGAGCTAGCTAGCAAGAAGCCTGCCTTGGGCCATGCAATTGGTAATTAATATAAGCCTCTGTATGTTTATTTGGGTCTGAGTGACTATGGGACTTGGCAGGACACAGGAAAACTTCTGGCTACATTTGGCTACCCAATCTATCTAAAACCTGAGAAAACTTAAAAAATGATTCTAAAACAGAGCTAAAAACAGCTTCCTACTCGTGTCTTTCAGGCAAGTCCTGAGCTATGCTATGGTGGGTTTGTGGTGTGTGTGTTTGACTTACAGCATGGCAGATTCCTGCCACAGTACACAGAAGTGTCTCCAAGCCACAGGATTTAGATTTTGCTAGTACAGACAAAAAAAGTTTCTGGGCTACACACTGCTTGTTGGAGGCATAGACCCAGTACCTCCCAGAGTCGGAGGAGAGCATGGCTCCCAGAGCTGGCAGTGAACTACCTCCGCCATGTTGGGAAGCTGAGATGAGAGAATCCAGCAGCCAAGGCTGCCATTTCAGTCCATGCTGCAGTTTAAATCAATAGATTCACAAAAAGACAAACTCAGATGGAATAAACCTCTAAATGGTTTACATGATGTATAAAAATGTACATAGGCTTGGAAGAGAGAGGAAAGGGAGGGTAGACAGTTATATAAAGAACTAGATAATTTAAAAAAAAAAGTCTTTAAAGAGTAAAGGTAATATAAAAATAAGCCACGTAAAGATGGAAATCACACACAGAGTCTCCATTATATTGTCTTTGGGATTTTTAACTGCAGAAAGACATTTTATTATAAAGGCTGCAGAGTTAAACCAATACATATATTTTAAAGATACCTTGACTTCAAAATTTATGTCTAAGGATATGTTGCTTTGGAAAAGAGGTTCTGCTTTTTGTTTCCACAGAAGATGAGAACCTGTGGATTGCTTCCAGGCTAATATGGTTTGATCAGCCAAGACCCCCTGAGAGGCCCAGATGATCCAACATTGAGAACAGCTTCAAGGCAACTGGCTCAGAGAATACAGTGTCACAGACTATTCTAGTCAGGACTTGGCCATAATTCTTAATTTTCTCAGGATCCCCATAAGATTGCAGTGCCCCCAACGAGCAGGAAATGGTATGAAAAACTATGCCCAAATTCCTAAAATATTGTTTATAAATGTTTATTTTTACTTAAAGGGGTTTGATTATGAATGCAATCTCTTTCTAAAGAAGAAAAGAGGACATTATATATATGATAGGACAAAGAGTAACAACTTTAAATGTTTAAAATGTTTTATGTTGCTATGGATTTTAGTTTATTGATACAAATTTAAAGTTAGCTTTGTTATACTGTATGTATATTTCTACTCTTGTTTAAGGTATTATGTTTGTGCAGATCATTTAAAATTGTAATGTATAATTAAGAAATACAGATTAATAATTAGTCATCTATGATAGTCAAACTTATAGTCATGTTAGTTAAGTTTTCTAGGTATACATAGATATAGTTCAATTAGGTAGGTAATCTTCAAACACTTCAAAGACCTGCAGAATATGGCATTTAAAAATGTTTTTCTGAACAGTGAAACACGTCTGCTCCTGGCAGCACCAATTTACTTCAAAGAGAAAGATGGGCATCAAAACACTCTATATGGAGTTTATCTTCTTCTTGGCAAAAAAAAGGTCATTTGGGCAAGAAACTGCTCATGGATGGACTGCTGATAATATGTTATATAAACTGCACATGCAGGACCCATAGGAAGGTGACCACTGAACTTTGCAAGGCAAAATGGCTCTTCAGTTTCTTCCTTCACAGAGGAGACTGTCAAATATTCTACAGGACACAGGGAAAAACAAATAAACAAAGCCCTTTGGCTTATGGCAAGTCAGGTTATAGGTAGGTGGGAAATTGAAGAAAGAGACAGGAAGAAGAAAGGCAGAGGGGGGATATGCCATCCCGCTGTCCAGGGAGCAGCATGTAATGGCACACTGGTAAAGCCACAGAAGACATGGCAACATGTAGATTAATAGAAATGGGCTGAGTTTAGTTATAAGAGCTAGCTAGCAAGAGGCCTGCCTTAGGCCATGCAATTGGTAATTAATATAAACCTCTGTGTGTTTATTTGGATCTGAGTGGCTGCGGGACCTGGCAGGACACAGGAAAACTTCCTACTAACTCTCCTCATTCAAACACTCATCTGCAAGCACCTTCACATTTGAGCTCATTTGCCTGCGGGCTCACGTTGTACGTGTACCATAGGGATGAATTGTAGGACTCCAGGAGGCAGGATGAAAACCTAGAATCTTGTTACTGGTGACTTGGTCTTCTGGATATGGCCCTGTTCACAGTCCTTGCTTCATGGTGGCATACTGGAAACCTGCCAAGGTGTCCAGTCCTGGACTAGCACTCCTGTTGAGCCAGTCTCATGGAGACAAGGAGCCATTACTGCTCAGACATTTGTTCCTTGGAGTCCTAACAGGGACTCAGAGCTTGGAACTTCTGAAATGCATCTGTGCTCTCCCTTGTCACTAATGTCTGGGAAGCAACAGCAGCTTGTCATTTTCTTGATCCTCTTAGGACACCATAGAAATCTGAGATGAACTGGGGTGAAGCATGACCCTAATTCATCTTAGTAAATGAAAGTCCAGAGTCAGATATTAGGGTGAAAGCTGAAAGATTAGAAAAAGCAAAGGAGCAGCCACCGTTACTTCTTACCTCTCCAGATCCTCAGACCAAAAGGGGGATCCTGTCTCTATGTCTCTATCCTTATATTCTTGTCTCCACCTCCCAGCTGTGCTGGGATCAAAGGTGTGAGCTTCCCAAGTGCTGAGATCAAAGGCATAAGCCTCCCTAGTGCTGCGATTAAAGGTGTGTGCCACCACCACCTGGCTTCTATGGTTAACTAGTGTCTAGCTCTGCCCTCTGATTTCCAGGCAAGAACTATTTGTCAGAACACAAACAAAATATCATACAGCACTAGGGCATACCTGTTCTCCCAAGCATTGACATGGAGGGATATTGAGTCATTACATCTCTGACTGGGCAGATTTGGTTAGCTGAACACAGCAGCATGGTTCCCCCACTCTCTTCACGGGGCTTAGAGAGAGTCTAACAGGCAGTAAGGCTCCTCCTCCTCTATAATCTTATAACTGCAGTGGGGCCTGGATCTGAGCATGGGATAAGTACTTGGCTACAGAAGAACCAGCAGAGAGACCAGCTGCAGCTGCCTAGCTCCTGACTGCACAGGTACATAGTAACACTTGAGAACACCACATATCTGAGTAAATTCTTAGAACAATGGATGGTGCATCTAGCTTCCTAAACAATAACTAAACTAAAACAAGTGACACATGGCACAAAACAACAAGAAAACCACATACTTCTTCAAATATAATGTCTTTCTACTTCTCACCAAAGAAGCATGGGCTACAAATTCCAGACAATTGTCTTTGCTTTCTGCACTGATACAGACAGTGAGCAGCACTACACACTTAGTTTATGGAGTATTAGCCAAGAAAACATTAGCTAGACTACAAAGAAGAAAGAGAAGCTCCAAATAAACAAAACTAGCAATGAAAGAGTACATATTACAACCAATATGCAGAAAGACAGGGTTACAAGGAGGCCCTGTAAATGACAATGAACTCCAGTAAGTGCTCATAATCATATGTCACTCAGCATCTGCCTGTATGAGTGGGCTTAGCTCCTTCACATTCAGTCACCTTGATGGTCTCTAGACCCATACAACACTGTAGTGATCATAATAATTCCAATGTCATTTTCAGACTCTATCTGAGTCTCCAGGCAGTCTCATAACTTTAGGCACCTACAAAATGAAAAGCAAGTCGCATATTTCCAACCATAGTATCTTAGAATAAACATTCCTACTCTAAAGAGTGGGAACCCAACAAAAAAATGATCAGGCCAGAGCAAGACCAAACACTGGGGTTAGTAATGGAATTTTCTGGGCTCCCAAAAACTTGGGTAACCCCACCCCTGTAACTCCACTACCCATAGCACAGACAGCCTCTCTTGGACTTACTTCACTATATACTTACAGCTTTCCCCAGAAGACATCTCCTGGTCCCAGCATCTCCATCATTCTGGGGTCTCTATTGCTCCATATTCACAGACTCACACAGTAGCACCTCAGGGTCTCTATTCAGGATCTTTGACTCTAAAGCCCGACCTCAGTGGCTTTCTAGAATCTTGGTGCAAGACTAGACAATTCCCACAATTTGCATCTTTCATGACTACAGAACCAGTCTGTAGGATGATGTTGCAAAATTCTCTTTCAAGCTCTGCATGGAGCTCTGTCCCTTTAGACCACAGCTCAATTAGCTTCTGTGTGGAAACACTTTCCTACAAAGCTGTCATCAAGGAATATCTTCATTCTCAGTCTAGGCTCTCACTTTTCAAAGTTTGCATTTTCACAAGTTGGATCTGTTAATGGATGGGATGTTGCTCTCTTGACATATTTCCTTAGTACATAGGAGAATGATTTTCTCTAACAAGTACACCTCATTTTTAGCAAAGTGTTGGCTGCAAAGTTTGGTTTGCTCAAGTTCTTTTCCTACATGATAAAATGTACATTTTTTATACCTTTCTGCCCAAATTGTTTTCTCTTTTTCACTATACAACCAGATGAGCACAGTAAAAGGCAACCATACTCCAGTCTGAGTACTCTCCTGTCAATAAATCACCAGAAAAAAATCAACCCATTACCTTTAAATTCAAACTAAACTCAAGCTCTTAGGAAGGAACAGCACGAACGCAGCTTCTTTGCCAAATTAATGGCCCCAACTCAGTTCCTGATAGTAACTTTGTTCCCTTCTGAAACGTCTGAAACCTCATCACCCAAGGCTTCACTGATCACCTCTCAGCATTCTAGTCTTCCGAGCTCCCACCAGAATTATCATTAATCTCTGCTTCCAGCATCCTAAGCTTTTCCAGCCCAAAGGACCAAACTCCTCCACATTGTATTTGATGTCAGGAAGCAGAGGGAGGTGAATGTTTATGCTCAGCTCACTTTCTCATTTTTATTCAGTCCAGGACCTCAAGCCCCAAGTGAATAGTGCTGCTGAATTTTATGATGGGTCTAACCACTTCAATTACCCTGATCAAGATAATCCCTCATAGGTATACCTAGAGGGATGTATCCTAGGTGATTGATTCTAGGTCCTGTCTACTTAACCAGTCAAGACTAATTATAACAGTCTGTAAGATGAAAAAATGTTTAAACCCTTCATATTGGAGTCAAGTTGCTGAGGTCATGCTTCAACCTGACCCTGGGGGCCAAGGCAGCCAAAGGAAACCTTGGTGGAAGGTTCTTGTCTGGTTCTGATTGGGAGAACACCATTTGAGATGATGAGAAACTCTAAAGTCATACCCAAAATATTTCAACGAAGTATACAAACCAGAAGAAATATAAAAATTCTGGAAATATACAACATACTAAGTTAGAGTCATGAATAAAAATATAAAAAGGCAAATAATACATGAAAACTTAAGTGAGAGAGAAAACACTCCTCTCAAAAAAAGCCCAGGATCTAATAGCTTTATGGGTGAATATTGTCATACATGTGAAGAAGAAATACTTCCAATTCTTCTCAAGCCCTTCCAAAACATTGACTAAGTGAGTAATTTCAAACCCATTCTTAAATTCTGCCAACATCCTTCTCTATCAAGCAAAATAAGGACACTGTAGGAGAGAAAAATTACAGCTCAATATAATATACCCGTGAATACAGGAACACAAATCCTCCCAGAAAAGCTAGTGAACACAACCACAGATGAGAAGGAGCAGTCACCAAGATCAGGAGGGACAGACCCTAGGAAAGCTAATGATTTGACAAAGGCTGATCAATAAACATCATGCATCACATTCACAAGACAAAGGACAGAAGCTCAGGACCACTTCCAGTGACAAAACTCAACATTGTTTCAGGATAAAAGTCCCCAAAAATTTATACAGAAGGAATGTACCTACATATGACAAAGGTCATGGGACATGTCACAGGACGGGTCCTCAGCTGAAGTCACATGGAACCACCAAGCTGAGGAGCACTCTCCTGAGATCAAAAATGAGACAAATGTGTTGCTCCACACTGCCTCTATTTAATATGGTACTGGATGCATAGTCAGATCATAAGAAAAACAAATAAAAAGATCTAAATGTGAGCAGAAGGTGCGAAATTGCCTGTCTGATGATAGTATAATCTTACATATAGAAAACTTCAAACTTCAGAACTGCACACACACACACACACACACACACACACACACACACACACACACACCCTGTTAGACCTGATGTTTGAGGCAGGTGCAAATGCCAGAAACATGAGAGGTATCAATTACTGAGGGCATGTGGGAGAGAAAAGGGTTTAGGAAGAGGAAAGAAGGGAAGGAGGAAGGGAAGGAGGGGGAGGGGAGGGAGGGACCATGAAGAGGGGGAAAAGGAGGAAGGATGGAGGGAAGGAGACAAAGAAGAGGAGGAGAAGGAAGGGAAGGATCAGAGGGGAGAGAGGGAGAGAGGCAGGGGTGAGGCAGGGACAAATAAGAATGGCAGGGGAAGGAGGGAGGGAAATGCAGAGGGAGGGGGTAAATGAGAGCAGGAAGAGTGGGTGGAAGGGGGAAGGAGAGGGGAGGGAGACATCGCCTGCTCCATCTCTTTGAACACTACTTGAATCCTGTTTCATTGGCTCCATTTTGTTGGTGTTTGCTTTCCATAAACAGACCCCAAAATGATCCAGACACACAAAGTCCACGCTAACCACAGGTCTGAGGCAGAGAGCCCCACTCTGCACCTCGTGTGGGTATCCAAAGTGAGCTCTCACCTCCTCACTTCCAGAACAGCCGTGTCCTCTGCCTTACCCGTAGAACTGTCTTCCTTCACTAGCCGTCAATACTCAGAAACCACCATGACATCCTTGAGCAAACACTGAAACATCCAAACCAGCAACACTAGCAATTTGCTAGGCACTCCAAGAATTCCCCCTAATTATGTTTAAGGTTTACATAATTGTGCATATTGTGTTGCGTCTTGATGTGTACATTTGCTTTGGTGTTCCCTCTTTTAGACTGTAAAGTAGAAGGTGGAGAAGTATCATTTTAATGATGTTTGCACAAGACTCAGCAGGAAACCTCAGCTAGGAAAACAAGGTCGAGTGGAGGCACCTGGGAACTCAGACGTGTGTGTTTTTTCCAAACAAACAATCCAGTGTTTGCTAGGCTGCTTCTCATCTATGCGGACACCAGGAACCAGCATTTATTTCATATCTTACTTCACATATATGCATCTTCAGCACACCTGTACCTCAAAGAGCAGCAATAGAAGAACCAGCATTTTCTGTATGTTATCTATGTGCTAATATAGATACGTTCTCAGCACACAGTCCTTTCCCAAGTTCACAGCACCAGTGAATGGTGGGGTGACCCCTCTGCCAGGACTCGGAGTCTATTCTCTGTCTAGTCTCTAAACTGCCAAACCCCGCTGTCCCTCAGTCTCACCAGACAGCTGCTCCAGAGAGCTTTCTGTATGTGCCACCTTGACTGCTCATGTGCCCACAGCGGCAGCTTGTGTCCAGACCTGCCTTTAACAGGGCAGCTTGTTAACAGTCACAGGCCCGTTTGGCAGCATGTTGAAGGAGAGAGAAAACAAAACTGAGAGACACGTTAGGTGTCTGGGCCATGCAATGTTGCCCCATCTTGTTATTTTCCTGTGTTAGCATAAAAGAAAATTGTTGGTCATTACACCATCCTTAACATCTTGACAATCCTTTAGTATACTGTATAAAAATCGTTAATTACTGCAATAAAGAAGCGGCACCTATTACCCATGCAGTGTCTTGGTTCCTCTTTTGCGAATCTCTCCCTGGGGCCCTATAATTGCTTCAGCCAACCATTAACCCAAAGCAGTGAACTAATAGAGAGTATATTATTGTTTAAATAATGCATTTGCTTTGAATATACAATTATGCTGTGTGGACAGGAATCATGAGAGGAATATAATTTAGCACAGGGCTGTGGCAAGTACGTTGGGCTTTTCGTCAACATTCTGAGGCTCCTCCAAAGTCTCTGACAGTAATATGACCATTTACTCAGTCCATCTGGAAAAAGGTCAGTGACCCATGAACTCTGTCTTCATTCTGGTCCCCATTCAGGACCAGCCTTCACTCTCATTGATTAGCCAGTGACCTTCATCAGTTGACTAATAATTGGACTGAATGATCATTCATTGCCATTTGCACAGAAAAGGGATGCCAGTCTTCATCCAGCCTGCTAGATTTGAGTTGCATTTAGCAGATGTTTGCTGGAGAGCGTGTTATGATCAGAGGCTATTGGGTTATGAGATGAATAAACTGGAGGCTTGACTTTTGAGTATTCATGGGCCCGTTTATAAAATGCCTGACAGTTGCACAGTGTGTGCTACAGGTGTGTCCTCCCTGGCACCTGCAGACTGCATGCATCTCATGCTAGCCATGAGTGTGGCCCAACACACAATAACAAACGTTTGGACCACCCTGATATAGTGTTAAAGCTGTTGCCAGTTCAGCATGGACAGAGGCTGCCTCTAATCACAAGCCGCTCACCTCCACACAGGGGCAGCCCAGCCCCAGCGGGAGAACAGCAATGCATCTGCAGTCCAGGCATCAAGATTCAGACAAGGGACTCAGGCCACCGAGACACTTACTGCTTAGAGGCCCAGCTCTGCTGCTAGAGGTAAAAGTAGGGGCTGTACCATGGAGCTCCTTGACACAAATGGGCTCCCCTGCCACGGCCTGGTGGGAGCAGGGTGGCCAGGATGCTGTGGAGGAAAGTGCATGTCTTTGTCCTGGCCCTGTGTCCACAGGTTCTTTGAGGAATCACCGTTCCTTGTAATGTAAATATACAGTCCAGCTGTGGTCACCTCAGAGCATAGCACTGAGACCTTGCAAGCCTCAACTCTGACACTGAGTACTTCTGCTGCAATGGTCATGGCACCGGGGATCCACCCAGACTCACCTCCATTCAGCACCTCACTCCCACTTGCTCCTCCATTGTCTCTAATTCCTAATTTCCACCACATCCAAGTACCTCCAACTGTGTAAATAAGTGATTCCCTCAGCCCACGTGGAGAATTTATATTTTGTCTTATTCTGTTTCACCCTGTCTCTCGAGGCCCAGCGTCACTACTCTTTCAAACATCCTGATTTATTTTGTTTCAAAATCTTTTTTTTTCAGTTATTATTTTCTGATTTGTGTCAGCTGGAAATTTTATGGTCATTCCCTCCCTGAGTAAAGACATCATCCCTGATGGAGCTTTCTTTCTTTGTACCTACAGCCTGGCTGTGAGCTGGGACAGTGTGCCTCCTGGGGAAGGACTCGAATCCTACTTGTCATAGTCTGCACAGAACCCCATGTGAAAGCAGTGGGCAAGTCCTACAACCTACGGCTTGCTGGTGGCCAGGCCTGTGAAAACTTTCTATCCAGGGAGGAAGCATCACGAGGAGGTTCAGGATGGTTCCTGCAGCCCGCTGAGTACCTCTAGTAGAAGGCATATGAATGGAAGGCCAGCAGTTTGCTGCAGGACCTGGAGACTCTGCAGTGGATTCCCAAGCTACAATGCAGAAGGTTGGAGCAACCAGGGAGCCCTAGGTCAGAATGTTCCAGATCAGGTTATAGCAAGAGCAAGGTAGCCAGTGTGAAGGGGGGCCTTAGCACACAGGCCCATGTGTGCCTTCCAACATGGCTGATCAGAACCTGGGAACAGAGAAATTATGAGGCCGTTGGTAGTGAGATATCATGTTCAGGGGCTGGCAGTGGGCTGGGGCATCTTACCTGTGTGGAACAGGTTCTAGATCCCCAGGTCCTGATTGATGGTGGTCAGCACAGAGCTCGGAAAGAGGAAAAGGCCCCAGGAGAACTTCACATTGCAGAGACAATGTGTGTGGGTTCCCTTGTTTCTCCCAAGGCTGGCAGTAAGCCCACCCTAGCCAAGTGTCAAACCCCATTTGTGCAGTGACACAGGGGAGAAGACCAGGCCTCTCAGAAGTTGTTGAGGGTAAAAGGCAATGTCACATTTAGTTCATGCTTTAAAAATCAGAACAGGATTTCATAGGTGCAGCTTCTGACCCTTCTAGGAACATAATCTCACAGCAAGCTACCTGTTCCTCTGGCTCTTACGATCTTCCCATCCCCCTTTTCTGCAATGATCCCTGAGCCTCAGGGACAGGATACATGTTGCTGATGTATCATCTGGAACTGATGTTACAACTCTGCAGTTTGGTTGGTTGCAGTCTCCAGCTATCATAAAGGGAAAATTCTCTGATGAGGGGTGAGAACGACACTTATGTGTGGGTATAAGGACAAATATTTAGAGTGTGGTTAGGGATTATGCTGGTTTAGTAACACCACCAATAAGATCCTAATGTGGGAAAGCACAGCAGAAGACCTCAACCCTAGATAACGAACTATAGACAACTGAGGACAGCTGAGAGCAGGAGAGAGTCCTCCCCAGGGAACAGCACACCATTTGGTTATCCAGTACCAAATGGTCAGCCCAGAAAACATACATACAAGTAACATTGTACAGACTGAGCAGGTTGTATTTATGAGTTTAGAAATACACACACACACACACACACACACACACACACACACACACACACACAAACCAATTAAAGAAAAAAAGGCCATGAATTAGGAAGAGAGTAAGTAAAGGTACATGAGATGGTTTGAAAGGAGGAAAGGCAAGGGAGAAATGAGGAAATGGTGTGAATATATTTTAATCTCAACATAGACAAAAATTATTTTTAAATATTGGAGCAAGAAGAGTAAGAGGAAATTACTAAACTGAATGCCAATTACTGACTTTCCAATGACGCGGGTACAGATGGCCCTGTATGCGTGCTTATACACATGTATGCAAGTGTGCACATATGTATGCAGATGTGTATGCCATCTGTGTATGTGTATGCAATGTATATGTGTTGTGTATGTAAGTCTATATGTATGCAAGTGTGCAAATGTGAATCTGTAAGAATATGTGTCTGTGCTTCCTCATGTATGCACAGGGGTGTGTGTGTAATTTCTATTTCTCAAATTAATTTGTTTTGAATTTGTTCAGTGTTTTGTGTGTTCACTAGGGAAACTGGCCTTTATTTTTAATGTTAAAGCAGAAGAGCACATTAAACCCCCCTGGAGCTGGAGTTGCAGGCAACTGTGAGCTGCTCAGTGTGGTGCTGGGAACTGAACTGGATTCCTCTGGGCGAGCAACAAGGGCTCCTAACCACTGAGCCATCATCTCTCCAGCTCAAGGTTTTGTATTTTATAATTTTTAAAGTAATGTTTCCTATCGTATTTCTAATGTTTTCTTCTGATGTATATATTCCCTTTAGAAGTTTCGCAAGTTATGAATATAGTTGTATTTTTATTCTTTTGGAGATTTTCTGTGATACTGCATTCTCTGCTGTCTGGAGGACTGATGACGCTTGCCTGTGAGCATTCCCACGTTTTAATAACGAACATTGAGTGATCAGCTCTCGATCTTTGGGGACATGGATGCTATTCTGAAAGGCTGTCCCTTCTCAGCTCACTCAAAGAGAAATCTCAGGACACGGCTGGTTCAGGCTGAATATTCGCCATTCGGTGCTGGTGTGCTCACCAAGTCCCCTTTCCTTTCACATCTCCCCGTGTGTGCAGAGTCTTTGTCCCTCTACTGTCCCCAAGCCTTGTTGCTGTCACAGGCCAGCCTGGCCTGGAAGGTCCCGTTTAATGTGTACCTTAAGGACACACTGTCTGAACTTGATGTGATCTACTGCATTTTTCAATTTTGTTAATTTTTTTTCTCTCACGTCCTCACTCCTTCTTGATCACATATCATAGTTTTAGCTGCTTATAGCAGAGCTTAGGCTGTAACTCAGTTTTTCTTCCATTTAAAATTTACTGCATTTTAATGTATTTAATCTCTGTTGTCAGAGGTCACATGCTGGAGTCACTTGTGGAAGTCAGAGCATAACTTAGGAGAGACAATTCCTCCTTCTATCATGTGGGTCCTGGAGATGGAGCTCACACTGACATGCTTTAGCAGTCAGTGCCTTTGTCTACAGTCCTACCTCACCAGCTTTTATCTTCCTTTTACAACATGAAAGTACAAAACCATTTGTTCATCTAATGCAATCCTGTGAAGTTCCAAAGATTGTGGCATTTCCATAAGTAATTCGTTCTGATATTTAAAAGTTTTCTAGATATAATTTATAAAATTTTAGGTCACGACTCAATGATTCTTCATTATCAATATACTTATACACTGACGGCTGCTGTGGGATGTTCTGTATGTCAAATGTGTTGCTCTGATTGGTTAATAAATAAAACACTGATTGGCCAGTAGCCAGGCAGGAAGTATAGGCGGGACAAGGAGAGAGGAGAATTCTGGGAAGTGGAAGGCTGAGGCAGGAGAGACACTGCCTGCAGCCGCCACCATGACAAGCGAGATGTAAGGTACCGGTAAGCCATGAGCCACGTGGCAAAGTGTAGATTAATAGAAATGGGTTAATTTAAGATATAAGAACTAGATAACAAGAAGCCTGCCATGGCCATACAGTTTGTAAGTAATATGTCTCTGTGTGTTTACTTGGTTGGGTCTGAGTGGCTGTGGGACTGGCAGGTGAGAGAGATTTGTCCTGACCGTGGGCCAGGCAGGAAAACTCTAGCTACAGACTGCCACAATTCAGTCTTAAGAGCACCGTCCCAAATTTCCCTGTGTTTCCTTAAGCACAGCCTAGAAAGTTGTAAGTGCTTCCTGTCTCCACAGATGTGTCTTTCTAGAAAGTTCACATCCTCTTTCCATGCCAGAGGTATTGAGAATCCTGAGTGCTGATGTCGTCTCTTCCTGATAATGTAAAATCCAGAGTGGCACAGGCCAACCGGAAATGTTTAAGCAGGCAAACTAGAGAAGTCCATACCCATGTCCAAGTGTGTGCACCTGCCAATGGGTGTTCACATGTGCACCTGTGCAGCATGTCCAAGTGTGTGCACCTGCCAATGCGTGTTCACATGTGCACCTGTGCAGCATCTCACCAAAGGCTGTGTTTCTAAGTTTTCACCAGAGCCTCCATCACAACGGTGCTCCTCCTTGTGGATGGCAGCCAGTCTGGGCTGCACACCTTGCACACTTATCAGTGATGGACTCAGAACTGTCCTGCTGCTTTGCTGTTTCACACTGTGCTGTGACAAACATGGATGGGGATGCTCCGTGGAGACCAATAGTCCTGATTCTCTTAGTTGTATCCTTGGCAGAAGCATGACGTGGTCACAAGGACATATCTCATACCTTAGATGACTGCCCAGCTGTTACCCAGCAGGACACTGCCCTTCCACATTCCCCTGGCAGCGTGTAAAGGTTTGTTTTCACATGCCGTCACTGGCACCCAACAATGCCAGCTTTTAGAAAAATAACTGCAAATGACTTTTTAGAACAATTTGAATTTCACATAAGTAAAAGTGCGAGGAAAGTATAGATTTCCTACAGCTCCCCATTGCTAGCATCTCCACAGGGGTGTGGCAATGGCAGGAGCTGACCCTCCACCGGCCCGGGTATCTAAAGCCCACAGTTCTTCCTAAGGCTCACTAGGGTGCTGTAGATGTGGGCAGATGTCTAATGCCACAGATCTAGCATGATCGTGTCACACATAGAACCTGTTCCACCCTACATATCCTATGTACTCACTGCCCCCCAAAGCCTGGCTGCCCCTCACCTCTTCACTGTTTCCATGGCTTTTCATTTTCTCAAAAGCTGTGCAGTTAGAGTCACAGCATGTGAATCTTTCCCTCAAAATCACGTACATCTCTTTATGGTTCTCCATGTCTTCTTGTCCTGTAGCTTGGTACCATTTCTCATCAGTATAGAGCATCCTTCACAGAGACTTTTGGTCAGTTCTCAGTGGGTGACACACTTTATTCATTAGCTCACTGTGTGACTTCTCAGTTGCTCCCAAGTTTAGGCCATGGTGAACAAAGCCACCATCTACACCCATGTGCCAGTTTTGTGTGGCCTGAGTCCTAGGAAGCATGATTATGGGGTATAGCCAGACACTTTGCTTGGTCCTGCCCAGTCACGCCCAGGCAGCAGCTGTTTTTATAAAATCATCACTCAGAGGCTTAATATTAATTACAAACTGTTTGGCCCATGGCTCAGGCTTATCATTAACTAGCTCTTACAACTTAATTTAATGCATTTCTATTAATCTATATTTTGCCACGTGGCTTCGTGGCATTACCTGTGTTCCGTTACATTTTGCTCCCCCAGCAGCGCTCAGCATCTCCTCTGACTCTGCCTTCTTCTCCTTGTCTCTCTGCTTGGATTCCCCACCTGGCTCTATTCTGCCTTGCCATAGGCCATAGCAGCTTCTTTGTTAACCAATGGGAGCAACACATATTCACGGTGTACAGAAAGACCATCCCACAGCAATGGAGCTGTGTAATAACAGTATCCCAAGTTTTGTAAGAACTGTGAAGTGTATCCTGAAGCAGCTACACCCCTCTGCATTCCCACTGGCCACTGTGTCTTTTTATGTCAGCATCTCGCTGTTTGGGATATCACAGCTTTGTGAGGGAGCAAATCAGGTTGTACAATTTATCCCGCTTTGTTCTTCTTGCTCAAGATTTTTTTTGACTCTTCAGGGTCCTTGAAATTCAGGATTGTTTTCTTCCACCTGGAGAAAAATGGGATTCTCACTGGATCATGCTGAATCACTAAGTCAGTTTTCACAGTGGAGACACTTTGACAATATCAATTCCTTCAATCCAGGAATTCAGTGGATATTTCTATATATTTGTATTTTCTTCATGAATGGGTTTTACTTTTCTGTATAAGTATTTTTTTACCTCCTTGATCCAATCTATTTCTATTTTATTTTGAGGCAACCAAAAATGGTTTCTCAGCTTCTTTGAACACTATTTTGCTGGTTGTATGGGGGAATGTAACTAACTTTTGCATGTTGATTCTTTTGAGAGCCAGGCTTATCCAGGGCTTTCTCAGAAGATCTCATGAAAGGACAAAGGGAATCCAGTTCTGTGTCCTTCCCTAGGGCCATACTTGGCAAGGTCCAGTCTGAGGCTGGAGCCAGGGCCTTGAGTGAGTTAAGATTTTGGTTCCTGGGAACTTGGTTTTGGCCCTGAAGAGAATGAAGTTATTAGTTCCAAGGCTGCTGTGTGCGAGGTCTCTGACACTCTTGAGATGGCCTCTGTTCCCTTTGTGTAACATTGCTTGGTTTTGTTCCTGCTGACTTCATCCCACTGTATGAGAGACTTCTGCTGATTCTGCTCCATTTTTCTCCCATGAAGATATATAAGATGCTGTATTTCTTAATATTTGTCTTGCATGAGTGATGGTCTTACCTTGTGTAAGACCTTCTGAATCCAAACTTTCCCGTTTTCTTTATCATGCCATCCCCTGGTCCTTCCCCTTAGGACCCTGTCACTGGAGAATGATCTGCTGGTCTAGGTCAGTTTTGTATGCTGAGACTTCATGAATTCATCTAATTCTTAGAAATTTTGCAGCGAAATATTTGTTTTTAAACACCAAATCATGCTGAGATGCTTAACTTCCTCCTTTTCAATCCGAACACATTTTCATTTATTTTGTTTTCTTTTCTAATCACTCTGTCTAGTGTTTCTAACTCCACATCAAGTAGAACCTGACAGAATGATCACCATGGCCTCTCCCTGATCATAGAGGAAATGCTTTCAGGCTTTCCTAATTGAATGAGACTTCAGCCTTGAACTTGCCATACGTGGCCTTTATTGTGTTGGGACACATTCCTTTAGTGTTTATTTGGTGAGAACTTCTACCAGGAAAGCATGCTAAGCTTTTACAAATGCCTTCTCCATGTCTGGAGATTGTCACATGATTTTCCTCAATTCTGTCTCCGCATCCCATCCCATTAACTTGCCTGTTACCTTGAGCTCTGCTTGTGTTGCAGGGAAGGTACTATTGACTGTCTCACCCTTTTTGTGCATTCCAAATATTTACAGGCCTCCACAGTTTTAGTCTGTCCATAATTTCTAATTTCACTGTGGTTAGGGAATATGCTCCAAGTGACTTTAATCTTTTTAGACTCTTCTTCTACTTATGGCTTAGTACATAGTCAGTCCTGAAGAATATTTTATTTCTGTGTATTTGAAAAACATGTGCAAGCTATTGCTTAGGAGAAGCTTTCAAAAAGTATCACTTAGTTAATAATCTACCCTTACATTTTCTGTTGCATTTTGTAGCCATTACTTAGAGTGGATTTTTGACATGTCTAGTCAAAGTTATTGAGTTACCCGTGTCTTCTCTGATTATGTTGATTTTTACTCAGTGTGTTTGGAGCTCCATTATGTACACATTTAAAGTCATTGTATCTTCCAGACATTTCAATGAAATAATTCTGTTTTCTCTCTAGATCATGAGGGATTTCTGGCTTCTGTTTTTATTTTAAATTCTGCTTTGCCCTTCCTGACTTTACATACTAACTCCAGCTTTCTAGTTGTGAACATTTGTCATGAGTTCATTTCATGCACATTTATGCAGTGGTCCTGGACATCACAGACTGGGTGGAGCTGAGTTACAACCCAGGTCTTCTCTGCTCACTATGATCACTGCTAGGTAGAGAATCTGCCCTTTCTCAGCATGAGAAAATATGAGATTCATGAGGCCCATTCAATGAAAGGACATGGTTGCTTGTGGAGTGGTTCTGAGAAGATATCATGAAGCAAGGATGTATGAAGGACCTGGTCAGTGGACAGAGAAGCTAACCAGTAAACAGGTTTCTAGCAAAATCGCTACTCTGGTTTGAAACAAAGAAAAATAAATCTTTAGACTGATTAACCAATCCCTATGGATATACTACCAACACGAGAAATGTGAAGGAGAATATAAGTATTCTGGAAAATTACCCTTAAAAGTAGTACCTGTAAGCTGGGCAGGTAGCACAGACCTTTAATCCCAGTACTCAGGAGGCAGAGGGAGATGAGATGGATCTCTGTGAGTTCAAGGCCATTCTGGTCTACAGTGTGAGCTGCAGGACAGCCAAAGATACTTAGTGAGACCCTGTCTCAAACAACAACAACAGCAGCAGCAGCAATAGTAGTAGTAGTAGTAATATAATAACATAGTAGTAAAATAGCACCTCTCAATCCTCTCTGCAGCTGAGCCTTGGAAAAGAGGAATTAGTTTATTAATGCAGTTCCTTGGGTGTGCAAGATCTCGCTCACAGTGACGTGTGTAATGAGCCTCTCTGTAAACTGAGGTGGGAAGACTCATTAGACAGGTGTCCTCAGGAGCAGCCAGTGGGGGGAGCCATGTGGGGCTTCATAATGAGGTCCTGATGACAGGCGAGGGAACAGGCTCCTAGCCACAGCGGGAACAGCCCTGTGCTGCACAGAAATCCAGCTTTTCACAGTTGCTCCATGACAGAGGGTGAGCTTCTCTCTCCAGGAAGAGCCCACCCATGGAGAGACCTCAGTGAATCTACATCCACATGTGACTTCTGCAAGATCTTTCTGAAAACTCCTTCCTTAGAGCTTCCTGCTCCAAACATCTTATGGCTTATCTTAGCCACCTTCAGATTTAAACACAAATGCATGACAAAATAAAAGCCTCCTGAAAGATCTGCCCCCCTCTCTCTTTCTCTCCCTCCTACCTTCCCTTCCCCCTCTCCCTCCCTCTCTCCCTCCCTCTCCCTCTCCCCCTTCCTCCTTCCTTCCCTCCCTCTCCCTCTCCCTCTCTCTCCCTCTCTCTCTCTCTGCCCCCTCCCTCCTTTCCCCTCTGTCTCTCCCCCTTCTCTCTCTGTGTACATGAACTATTTAACAGTGCCCCGAAACCCTTGGGGGAATTGCAACACGGCAATAGAAATCCATGTTCTGAAACACAATGAAAGGCGTCCATTGCTTCCGAGTTTACAAAGCCACCAGTGATTTGCCTTCTGAGACAGGGAGATAACCAATGGGCTTTTCCATAAAGTCCAGTCAGCTCTCTGAACAGGAGCCTGCACCTGCACCCTGAAGCCTCAGTTTCAGTGACAGCTCAGCACACACTGAGTGTTAGATCCTGATCTCCTCTTGTCATCACTGTTTATGCAGCTACCCTTGGTGGTCAAGCTGACAGCTTGTGAAAGGAAAGTGAAAGCTGAGCACAGTCTCCATGCTGGTGAGTCAACCAGGGTACCCAGGCTGCTAAGGAAACTGCTAGTTTTGTCTGTGAGCCTCCCGACATCTCTTGATCTTCAGTGAACTTAGAGAATCCTACTCTTCACACCTGGGCTGTGGGATGTGTGCAACACATATGCCTGAAATGAGTACACCTGTCAAAGCTGCTCCCTGGGACCAATGCCATCCACTCAGGATCCCAGCCTACACCAGGTCTAAAGAGGTGCTGGGCATAAACAGGTAGAACACAATTATTGTAGAGAGCCTTCCAAGTCACCCAAGACCCGGAGGCATGCCAACCCCTCTAGGTAATATTTTCATTGTGAACCATAATTTTGCATTTAAATGGATCTCTCTTACCTACCTTTGTTGGAATTTTGTGCCTTCTTGGGCTGGGGTGGGGCCTGTGACATTGTGTGAGCAACCATTGCAGATTTTCTTCTTAAATTCTTCAACACTGTCTCCTCAGCTCTTCCCAGAGACATCACTGAGTCAGCCCCTCTAGTCAACAAGCTTTGGGGTTTTGATGAAATGCTAACACATCCCTTCATCCACTGGGCTTCGGTATTCAGTAATAACTCAACATCAAAGACCAGATTTTTAAACCACTTGGCAGAAGCAGTAGCTGCTGCTTCCTGGGAAATGTCAAGTGTAGCAGGAATCTTAACAGGTCTTATTAATAAAATCAAACCTGAGCCAGTTATTGGGGTGAACTGGAAGATCAGAGAGACAGAACAAGCCACAGCTAACCTCACTTCACCAATTGCTCAGCTGATCCTGTTTCCTCAGACTGGAAGCTTCTGAGTCCTTATCCAAATGGATCTCAGCTGAACTGCTGCTAGAAGCCTGAAAGCTTAACCAGCCAAAATGCTTAACCAGGCCAAATGCTTCTAGTTCCTAGTCCTCACGCCTTTATATATCTTTCTGCCTTCTACCATCACTCTCTGGGATTAAAGACTCACTCCCTGAGATTAAAGGTATGTGTTACCACGCCTGGCTGTTTCCAATGTGGCCTTGAACTCACAGAGATCCAGAGGGATTTCTGCCTCTGGAATGCTAGGATTAAAGGCATGTGCTACCACTGCCTATCCTCTATATTTAATATTGTGGCTGTCCTGTTCTCTGACCCCAGATAAGTTTATTAGCGTGCACAACATTTTGGAGAACACAATACCACCACATGTATGTGAAACTCTTGGAAGCACTTCTGCCAAGTTTCATCACCAAGGCTGTAGCGTGAGTATTAGAATGACCACCTTATTCAAATGACCAGGAACAGGGAATCTATGCAAGAATTCCTGTCGCTGTGACCAGTGAAACCTGGGCCACATTCAAGGGTTAAAATGTGTTGTTTAAGAAAGAACAACGCTACTGGTCTGCTGCCATGTTGCTCCTTGGGCAGTGGACTGGCTTCTCCTCTGACTCCACCTGCCTTCTCCCTGTATCTTTGCTTGGATTTCCCACCTGGCTGTAACCTGTCTTGCCATAGGCCAGAGCAGCTTCTTTATTAACCAATGGTAGCAACACACATTCATAGCATACAGAAAGACCATCCCACAGCACAGAGTAAACACCGCTGCCAGGATCTGGCTGTGCACCCCAGGGTGGTCTTGGACCTGCACTACTCCTGCCTTTGCTTCCCTTTTGGGTTTGGGCTTACCGTGTAAGCCACAACAGTGAAGAACTACTGATTGTCTTTGTCTTGCAACTTATCTAATTTTGGTAAGAGCCACAGATGAACAAATTAAAAGGAAATTAGGTGTCTTTGCACACAATGAAATATGGATTAAAGAATAGTTTTCCAGGGGTAGGGAAATGACTTGGTGGGTAAAATAAAACCCTTTCCACATAAGCATTTGGGCCTGAGCTTGAATCCCTATAAACCATGTAAAGCCAGACACAGTAGTGTGTGCCTATAACTGCAGCCCTACTACAGAGGCTACTGCTACAGAGGCAGAGTTTCTGTCCTGCCTGTTTCCAAATATCTGGCAGCTGCTTCCCAAGTTACCACACTAATTATGAATGCTTGGCTGATGGCTCGGGTTTATTACTAAGTAGCTCTTACATTTATATTAACCCGTTTCTATTAATCTATGCATTGTCATGTGGCCCATGGCTTATCGTTCCTTTGGCATCTTGCTCCTTGGGTGGCTGGCTTCCATCTCTCAGACTCCACCCATCTTCATCTCCATGCTCAGTTTGATTGTACCACCTAATCTTATCTTGCCTTGCCATTGGCCAAACAGCTTTATTATCAACCAATGAGAGCAACACATACTCACAGCATACAGAAGGACCATCCTACAGCACTATATGATGGGGACAGAAACAGGAGAATTCCCAGAAACTAATTGGCCAGTCAACCTTGTGTAAAAGAGGTGAACAACTAGAGGCCCTGTCTCAAAACAATAAGGAAGGCAGATGAAGATGTAGAAGACTGTAGATGATTCCTCCCTAGAACTGACTGAGCTCAGGCTACCCACCTGCTTTCTACTACCTGGAAGGTTCACACTGTGCTCAGAAGACCCTGAAGAAGTCCAAGGCAAAAGTATATTAAGGACCCTTCTGGAAACAGGGATTTGCCCACAATAGGTGACACCACCCACCCAAGACACTGTGGTTTAGGTCAAGGACCCCATCCTCACAACTGAGGGTCTGCTGGTGCCAAGAAGGAGGGATATGACCTTCCCTTGACCTCAGAGCCTAAAAAGACTATGAGCCTAGACTGAGAGAACCAGCTGTTCATTTTTGTTGTGAGCCTTATAGCTCCAAAATGAACCCCTCAAGGCATTCCAGGGATTCGTCCCCACATCTGGGCACACTTGTGGCCTCTGGCACCACTTCCAGGTCATGCCTGGGTCTTGTTGACTGTGCAAGTTTCTTTTCCCCGTTGAGAGACAGGGACGGTGCCAATAGCTCTGCCATAACTTGGTTACTTTATTGCAAAGTTTGTGACACACTTTCTCACCACTATAGGCTAAACCATATCTTTTCAATTCATAAACTGATACTTTGAGCCCCAGGACCTCAGAATGTGGCTCCATTTAGAGGCCAGTCTTCAAAGGGGTGACTAAGCTAAAATAAAATCACCACTAAGGTTGCCTTTACCCAATGGAAGGACTCATGAGAAGACCCAGGATGTGGACACCACTGAGACACCACACAGAACATAGGAGAAGACAAGTCACATGTAGCCCCCATTCTCTAAGTCACCAGGACAGGAGGGAACAAATGTCTGTTGGTGCTATGCTGTGGGCACCACAGCAGATAAAGGCATGCAATGATGCCTCTGGGTGCATACATGTCCAGGAACTGGGTGCTTCCATCCATTCAAACACATAAGAGCTCCTAAATCATAGTATGAAGAATACAGAAATGTGTAGCTCATCCCATGGCATATCAATGCTTGTGTAATTTTTCAAAATATTTGATCAGCATATGTCACTATGGAAAGACTTGTGTGTTTATGCTGGAGCCGGGTATGAAAGGTTCTGCACCCACCGTGGGCATGCGGCTCAGAAGTCAAAGATCAGAGATGAAAGAGGAAGCGCAGGGTCACACCACAGGGGCAGAGTATAAGTAAGATTTGTGAAGTCTTCCAGCAGTCCAGGAGAGGCATAGAGAGGATGATATTCATTATGTTGGCTTCATGCAGCAGGCTTGCATATTAAAAATGAAGAGAACCTGAGCAAAATCAGAGTCCAAAAAGGCCAGCTGCTTTTCTTCCTTTTGTTCCTTTGCAAAGCAGCCATTGATAATCAAAACATAAACAGGGGGTGGGCCCTGCGGTGAGTGCACCCTTTAAATAGAGTGAGATGGTAGCTTTGGGAAAAGCAGCAAGAGTCCCCCGTGTTCTGTGGGCTGACCTTTCTGTAATTGCGCATTCTGGACAAACAGACTGCAGGCGCGGGGCTGAGAAGGTCCTCCTCCCACCTCTCAGCGAAATGAGCCCCCTTTTAAAGTGAAAAGGCATTATTGATCAAAGAGAAGGGTGGCTCCCTATGTAAAGAAGGCACAGCTGGTGTCGCCCAGTGCCTTGCACAGGCAGCACCTATGCCCCCTCTTGTTAAAAACTGGCTAGATTGCATTCCAAGTCCAGCCTGCAAAGTTAATGATAAGCTCACAATAAAGCACCAACATGGATGTGAGCCTTGTAATACACCCTGATTACTTGCGTTTTCATTAGTGGCCAAGCAGCGGGCTGGCCGGATGGTATTTGACACACAGACGGATGCTCCCAGGCGCTCTGCGCAAAGCAGCCTCACTTCAAAGTCTTTGCCCTGCTGGCTTGGTTTACACCTGAGCCAATTAGCTGGGGAGATCAGAAGAAGCCTGAAAATGGAGCTGGGCCCTTATTTCTAGGTTGGAGAAAGTCACTTGATCCCAGGTAAAATGACACCAGGAGAACAATAGCAGAGAAAGTGAGAGGGGACGGCAGCGGAGGGCGGCGAGCACTGTGCACACAAGGAGCCCAGAACTGGCCGAGAACAGGCTGGAGCGAGGCCTGGCCCTCGCTCAGGGGGTTTTGTTGGGCTTTTGTTGGCAACAAAGGGGCTAATTGAAACGAAACAGTCTGCAGTCTGTTTGTTGGCACATCAAATATGCTGTAAGATATGCTGATGCATGCTCCCCCTGAATTATTGAACATCACAGCTTCCAGAAATAAGACAGGCAGGCAGGGCGGAGGGAGGTGCTGGCCTGATCACTCTGCTTTTCTGAAGACTGCCTGGGTGGCAAGGAGCACTTGACCGCTGGGACACTTCCTCGTCTGGGTTCCCTCTGTGTAAGGTACCAAACCCAGGAGAGAGAAGATCTCCATCCTCTCCACAGAGGAACTCCACTCAGAAGAGAGCTGGTGTGACATTATCTGCTGGGCCAAAGGCTGGCATCTACTTCTTACAAGGTCAGAGACCCATCTGCCAGGCCAACATGCTCCAGGCTCTCCTGAAACAGTACGTCTTTAGTGTTGGGGACAAGTGTAGTGGAGCCCTCCTGTCACTAAGCCATACAAAACCAGAGAGAGCCATGGAAGGAGGCTGTAAAGAGGGAGAAGATACGTTGTGAGGCATTTTAAAGCAAGACATAAACACGAGCATGCTCACATGTGAGCGTTTGTGGACCCCTGTTCCCATGTGTGCACAAGCCCACTGCTTGAATGCACGAACAGCACAGTGGGAAGAGCCACCATCCTGGGGCCAGAACACCTATTTCAACAAAGTCCAGTGGGGCCCTGACACAGTGTTTGGTAGGTTAAGGTGTTTTTCTCCCTTCAGTGAGTCGGAATCGTACTGTTCTTGTAATTCACAGAAAGACATCTCAGACTCTCTCCCTGCCACTGGGATCTCAAAGGTTATTCACATTGAGAACCAAAAGATATGATGGAGTAGTGAGAGGCCACTGTGCAAACCTAGGAGCCTCTCTCTACAGAGCCTTGGGATCTGGCGTACGGGAGAAACGTCTATACCAGCCACCAAGGGTGGTGTCCTGCAGCTGCTATGAGCAATGGGCTGTGCCCTCCCCCACCAATGCCAGGCTTGTGTACAACCCAATCTTATGGAGGCATTTTCTTAATTTTCTTGAGGTTCTCTCCTTTCAGATGACTTTAGTTTGTGTCAAGATGACTTAAAACTAGCCAGAGCAGACTCTTATCTTCACCTAGAAAAGGAGCCTTCTCCATGGGAGGCTGCTGGCCATTGGAATCTGTGGAGAGGCAGAATTACCTACTTTCTGATGCAGCTTCACCTTCTGTACCATGAACAAGGGAACAGTGATGATATCTGAGGAGGCAAAGGCTAGACAGGTACCAGATTGCTTCTCAGCTCTCCATCACTGGGTAAAACAGACCCTCACTACTGCCCCGTTACTTGACTCTTCTTCCCAGGACTTTGGATCTTTGTGGACCATATAGTACACGAGGTAAAACCAGAGCAAGCAGAATGCTATCTGAATCTAGGTTAGAGGCTCAGGCATCAATTTCAGTGGAGGACAGATGAATCATAGTCTAAGGATCCACATGACAAAGCCAGCCTGACACAAGGCAGCACCAACCAGAGGTCCAAACGTCAGCCCTACATGTGGCAAATGGTGACCACAGCAGGTGTGACTGCAGACTGTAGTGGAGCTCTTGGGTTTTCCAATGCTCTACTGGTGGCCCTGAGGCCTAGAGGCAGTGCTCTCTGGAGGTCAGAAATCCCTGACTGCCAACAGGGCCTGACCTCACGCCCTGCATCTTTTCTGAGTGACCCAGTAACCTTGCTGAACTGAAATGATACATTTGATTTTCATATATAAAGTGAATATAGCCAAAGCCTCTTCCTTGTATTATTTTTGTAGGTATGGAGGCAGACAGTATTGGGTACCAGGCCCTCTTCAAGTGCATCCTCCATGCTGGGGTTGCTACCTGCTTCTTCTCCAGTCTTGGAAGCTGTCTGGAATACCTGACTATGAACTCTTAAGTGGCCTGGGTGAGATGAGATGTTTGAAATGGATGTTGGAACCCCTAAAGCACCCTAATGCAGCAAGATACAATGGAGAAGCTAGAGAGGGACTCCAGGATGCCCAGTATCCATGAATAGTTCAAAAAGCAAAGACCAGGATGGGCTGAAATACCTCAAAGATTTACAGAGAGAATTCCTGCGGGGATCTGTCCCATAATGAGGGAAACTCCTCCCACAAAGTAGAAGAGGTTGAGTAGGAGAAGTCTTAGACTGAGGGCCAGGTCTAGCAGGGTCTAGGAAAAGCTGATGAGTGTCTCAGATAGAGCTACAGTTCACAGGAAGAAGTCTGCCATTCTCAGTCACTAGCTGGAAGCCAGCCACGGGAAGGACAGCCTGTTCAGGAACAGTGATGAACTTGGATCACTGAGGAAGAGCTGTCTGTTGGTCGCATGCTCTGTAGCTAGGGAACTAAGAGGAGCATTTCAGAATCTCCATGAATGTTATAAGCATTTTGTTAACACTGAGAAGACTAGGGAAGAGGAACAGAGGAGCAGGTGAAAATTCAAACAGCCGAATGACAGGCCCAATGCAATCACAGCAATAATTACACTAAATGTAAATGACTAAACACCAAATAAAGACAGAGATTTTTTGACCAATCCATGAAGCAAAAGTCAGCTGTGTTCTGTCTTTCAAAGCAAGAATAAACAGAACATGGAAGATCGGAAGGACTCTGCGCTTTCTCACCAAAGCTGAAGGCCTTCCCTTATGAGGGCCATCATTATATGTAAACACTGTCAAGGAGCATCCAGGAACCAGTGAACATGAGGTGGCTTGGTGGGAACACTGAACCATGAGGGTTTATCATTGCCGATGTGTATGAAGCCAGCTGCTGACATAGAACGTGATGCATGCAGCAAACTGGCCCCGCACTTCAAGTTTGTTCCTAGGGACCAGAGTTCTGTGTGACTTTCCCGATTCACTCACTTGCTTCTGATATTCTTGGTGTCTCATCCACATTCCACCCTGGAATCTGCACACACCTGGAGGGAGATATGTTGCTGGGTGCCAGACCCACTACATTTTATGGTCCTGTTTCAAGGACACTGTCCCTCTAGGTATAACTGCCTCAATGTTTCTAAAGCATTTAATTAATCATCTTGTTATTAGTATTTTATCAACTTTTTCTGGTAGCTTCAGTGGAGAGATGTAGGCTGACGATAACTGATACATCACCATGTCTCCAACACCTCTCCTCCCAGTGACTAGTGTTTGCTCCCTGCTCCTTCTGCTAGTTCCTTAGACTAAATTCACTCAGACATCACCATGTGTAAACATAGGGAATTTTCATTGTATAGATTGTATTTAATGTCTGCTTTTCTTGCTAGGATTTAAACTTCAAGAAAGAAAAGACATGAAAAATGTCTCCAACACAGATGCAAACTCAATAATGAACAGATTTTTTAAGATAGATACATGGCAGGTATATGATAGATGAATAAATACATAGATGATATATAGACAGGTGGTAGATGGATAAATGGATGATAAATGGTATCTAGATAAATAGATGATATGCAGATGACTGGTGATAGGCTTAGATAAATACATAGATTATAGATAGGTAGAGATATGAAAGATATGTAAATGACAATTAAATATATAAAAGATAAATGATAGGTAAATGGATAGAAATTATTGTAGATGATAGATAGATAGATAGATAGATAGATAGATAGATAGATAGATAGATATATAAATAGATAGACAGATAGATGATAGATGATCAGGAAAACATAAGCAATCAGGAGTAGGTAGAGAAGAAATTCCAGAGATAAGAGATGGGTGCAGATAATGGCCAACTACCTCCTGAGATCCCTCTAGACTTCCTCTACGTGTGGGTTCCACATGTTCCCTGGGCTAAGGGCAACGTCTCTAGACAGGAACAAGATTAGGTGGGAAAAATCCTTGAAATCTCTTAACCATATGACATTGTTTTCAAAGGATTCTTGTGAAGATCTTTTGGTGACAAAACATATCTGCAGCCATCACAGAGAAATCAGTGCACGTTAACTTGTGGGTATTTTGTCTGTATCCAGGTGCCTGAAAATTTAGCATATTTCTTCTAAAATTAAATCTATAAGACAGGGCTGTGGTCCTCAACTCAGTGAGTGTCACAGGACAGGGACAGCACTGTGCAGTGTACAAAGACGCATTTGACGCTGGCCTCCCTGAACTCCACCCTTCTTAGCTCATGGCCTTTGTTTCCCACTGTTACTTTCCGCTCTTCTCGGAAGCATTCAAGTTCCTACTGGGAGCCAAGGTATCATACCAAAGTCCCTGCGTTGCCTTCTCTGCCCAGTTCCTGCTATTTCTGCTGGGAGGCTTTCCCAGGTGCCCATATCCACCTTGACCATCCATAATGCAACCTGGTCACTTTCAGCAGCCTCCAACTCTCAGTGATTGTTCTGTCTTAGTATCTCAGAAAAGTTCAGGACCAAGATCTATGAAATACAGTGTTCTTGCCCCACCTTACACCCCAAAGAAATCTTACCAGGGAGCTGGAAGAACAGTTCTCACATGCCTCCTCTGGTCAAGCTGCTATGTACTCCAGCCAAGATTGCTCATGGTACAACCACAACCAAGTTAGTAAGAGCTTCTACTTAGGGGGTTGTGGAGAGTTCAACAGGGTTAGCACAACACACTTAGGACATTGGGGGAGGACATTAAGACAGACACCAGGAGCCTTGGGGTCCATGGTGCAGCACAAAAGGGACATCTCTGAGCCATGGACTCAAATCATTTGCTCCTGGGCTGACGAGAATTCACACTTGCTGGGCCTGGCTGAAGCAGAGTCGCCAACCTGAGTGTTTCTGCACCATCATGGGCTTCATGCCTCTGACAGGATTCTCATTCTTATACCTACTTTGGTCTCAGGTACACAGAAAACACTACTCCTGAGTGAAGAGGGTCCCTTTAGGAACACATTCTGGAGGATTGGCTGAACAACCTACTGGGGAGAGACCCTTGACTTTCTGCTTTTGGAACAGACATCTTTGTTGCCGTAATTAATTTCTCCTCAGTCTAAAAATTCATCTAAGAATAAAAACAGCCAACTCTGGGTGACAACCATGCCCCTCTGCCTGTACAGAGAAAGCTTGAGAGCCTAAGAGCTCTAGTGTTGGGTTGTCTACCTGTCCATCTGTCCCGGCCCACGCTGTCTGTATGCTCTAGACCTGCGATGGTTCCCCATGGCACCTCCCATAGCTGCTGGTTGCAGTTCACTGTGTCCTGTTTAGATTCTCTAAAGCAAACCAAGAACCTTTAAAACCGCTGTCTTTCACTGCAGTGTGCTTGGGTTTTGTGGAAAGAATTCATTAGTCATTTTCAGTTCACATTGTATCTCTTAAATAGTGCCTGGTAGGTTGGATACTGTGATAAAATACTCTGTTGAGCCAAGGGTAGTGGTACACTCCCAGTACCTTGGGAGGTTGAGGCAGGAGGATCTTGAGTTGACCTAAAAACAAAAGTGTAGGATAGCGAGTGACATGCTTAGTGTTCCCCACAGTGACTCTGGGAAATGTGACTCTCAGGAAGATGTTTGTTTACCCAGTCTTACACATGTAATTCTTTCATGTCCTTTTAACAGGTGATACAGATCCAAGGACTGTGTTCTTTGGGTTTTTTATTTGTTTGTTTGTTTTGTGTTTTGTCTTTGTTTTGTTAAAAAAAAAATCATGTCTTATAGCCAAGGTTGGTTACTAACTCACTACGAAGCCAAGAAGGGCCAGGGACTTCTGACCTTCCTGCCTCCATCTTCTGAGTGCTGGGGTTATAGGCATACACAGCTGTGTTTTGTTTATTTGATCCAAGCTGGGTGAGCACCAAATCATCTGAGTTAAATCCCCAGGTAGGTCTCTGTAGTTGGAGTTTTCTTGCCTTGCCCACAGTCAGGACAAATCTCTGTCACCCGCCAGTCCCACAGCCACTCGGACCCAACCAAGTAAACACAGAGGCTTATATTGCTTGCAAACTGTATGGCCGTGCCAGGCTTCTTGCTATCTTATATCTTAAATTAACCCATTTCTATAAATCTATACCTTGCCATGTGGCTTGTGGCTTACCGGCATCTTCACATGTGGCTTGTCGTGGCAGCAGCTGGCAGTGACTCCCTCAGCCTTCCACTTCTCAGAATTCTCTTCTCTCCCTGTCCCACCTACTTCCTGCCTGGCCACTGGCCAATCAGTATTTTATTTATTGACCAATCAGAGCAATTTGACATACGGACCATCCCACAGCAGGTCTCCCTTGTTCAGATGAGGAAACAGGTTCACTCTCTTTCTTCCCAGGGCTTCACTCCTCTGCCTCAAGAGCATGTGACTGCCACAGTCACAGGAAGCCCTGCTCTGCTCCTCTGGACAGCTGTGGGGAAATCCGTGCTCAGCGTCCTCTACAGTCAGCTGGTCATGGATTAGTTAGCTGCTGGCTTCAGAGCCTGGGGGAGGGGCCCTCTCCCTTTCCTCCTCCCCTTCCCTTGTTCTGGAGAATATGCACATGGCCAAGCATGTGCCCCTTCTAATGAGGACTCATACTCCAGCACACAGAAGTTTGGGAACCATCTCCCCTCTGACTGTGGCAGAAGACCGTCCCATCTCCAGCTTTCTCTGCAGTCCTGGAACTACATCCCTGAGAGATGTACCACTGCAGGCACCGAATCAGGGCCAACAGAGCTATGAGCCACTTGACTTCCCTGTTCCCCTCAGGTGCAGCGTCTTCTTCAACAGATGTTTTCAAAATAATGAAGCAGGAGCATGCATTATTGACAGTGCTGGATGCTCCCCAGCGTGTGTGTGACAGTCCGTACAGAACAGAGTGCTCAGAAATGCACCACTGTCGTTTAGTTTGCAAATTAGGAAACACCCCCAGCTAACTGTGGAGAGGAAGGCCCTAGAAGCCCTGGGGTCGCTTGAAATCTTCCATCAAGTTGTCCTGTGAGTGATGGAGTCTTCTATGACATGAGTATAGGGAACCAGCCTCCATCTCATTCCTGGAATTTGAGGCCTTTTAAATTTGCAAGAAAGATAACATTTTGCCATGTCAAATAAGTCCTGGACTAGGAAACTCCTTCATATGGCATTTAACTAAATATACCTGGATCAGGTCTGTGTCTGGAGTCTGCATGCCTGGTCCTCCCTCCTGCCACACACAGGTTAGAAAGTTTCTCAGAGGGAATTTCATGCTTGAGCCACGTGCCATAGTGCTGGTCATGTCTTTCCCACTTTCTACAGTCTTGCTGTGAATCTGAAGTTTCTTTTGTCTCCTCTAACATTTTACCAATCCCTTTTCCTAGCTCAAACCAGCCCCTGTGAGCCCCCACCCCACGTTCTGCTTCTATGGTGTTCTATCTGTTTTAGCTTTCTTTCTATGGCCAGCGGACTTCAGTCAGTATGAACTAGGCTTCATCCCTGTTCAGTTTGTTAGAGCTGACTAATATTCAACAGTGCATATGGACCCTCCTTTCATCTGCTGATGGTTATTCAGGTTTAGTACAGGATGGGGCTAACACACACATTATTGCAATGAACACAGGTACAGACATCTCTGGGACATATTGCTTCTATTCCCTTTAGATATACATTGACAATGAAACTTCTGGGTCATGTGCGTTATGGCCTCCACACTGTTCTCAATAGTAGGTGAACTAATCTGTGCTCCTGCCATACAGCACAGGGCTCCCTCTTCGTACCACTGCCCCCACTTCCAAACTAAGGGTTTCTCATCTGTTTGAAGATAGTCTTTTAATAGTTGTATGCTTCAGGCTCATATTCTCAACCGACATGCTGGCAAGTGATCCTAAAGAATTTATAAGACTCAATTATTAGGTGTAGAAAGAAATTTATCATTTTTGTGTGATTTAAAAATTGGGGGCATAACTGGAATTTGCTTTCAGAAAATTTTTGAACTCGGTACTTCAAATTTGGGCTGGTGTCCAGTGATGACTCAGCATCTCCGCTGACGCTTTGCTTTGCCTCCTCTAAGGTCACACATGACAGAAATGGGTAGTGGGGATGTGTTGCTTTCACCAAACAGGCAGCTTCTCAGGTCCTATGGATTGTTCACACAGAGGAATGAATTCCTTGAAGTTTGTGTGCTAGGAAATACGCTGCCTTGGCCTCCAAAGTAAAGATGATGTAGCTGTTCTGATATTTATATTTTGAACACATAATTCCAGAGCTCTTTCCTGGTTCCAAGCCCTAAGGATAAAGTATAGATATGACCAAGTCATCCCCAACCCTGCTGTACTTGAACTGATAGAGATGGATGTAGCTAGAGTTTTCCTGCCTGGCCCACAGTCAGGACAAATCTCTCTCACCTGCCAGTCCCACAGCTGCTCAGACCCGACCAAGTAAACACAGACTTATATTGCTTACAAACTGTATGGCCATGGCAGGCTTCTTGCTAACTGTTTTTATAGCTTAAATTAATCCATTTCCAATAATCTATACCTTGCCACATGGCTCGTGGCTTACCGACATCTTCACATGCTGTTTGTCATCATGGCGGCTGGCAGTGTCTCTCTCACTCAGCCTTCCACTTCCCAGCTTTATTCTCCACCTTGTCCTGCCTACACTTCCTGCCTAGCCAATGGCCAATCAGTGTTTTATTTATTGACTAATTAGCAACAATCAATTTCAATGGGATGCCAGACAGTGTATAAAGCAGTGTTATCAAAGGCAGGACCTGCCAGTCGTGTGTAGCTTTAAAATTTATTAAGCTGTAAGAACAGTTAGCAAGAAGCCTGCCACGGCCATACAGTTTGAAACCAATATAAGTCTCTGTGTTTACTTGATCGGGTTTGAGCGGCTTGGGACTGGCGGGTGAGAGAGATTTGTCCTGACTGTGGGCCAGGCAGGAAAACTCTAGCAACAGATGGATGGTGAACAAAGAGGAAGCTATGGGCCCTGTTAACAGCACTGTCTTAGTCAGTGTTCTAATGCTGTGAAGAAATACCATGACCAAGGAAACTCTTATAAAGAAGGCGTGTAATTGAGGTTTACTTTCAGTTTCCGGGGTTTGGTCCATTGTCATCATGGCAAAGAGCATGGCGGCGTGCAGGTGGACATGGTGCTGGAGTCACAGCTGAGAGTTCTATGTCTAGATTCACAGGCAGCAGGAGAGAGAGACACTGGGCCAGGTTTGGACTTTTAAAACCTCAGACCTGGGACACTACTGTGTGAGAATAAGGAAGAGGAAGAATCAGGGAAGGAGGAGGGGAGAAAAGAAAAAAATGAATTTAAAAGGCAAATCAAAAGGAAGAAAAGTGGCAAACATTTTGATATTCAATGGCATTTGTGGTAATGTGGATATTTGTGACAAATCCTGAAGAAAAAGTCTCCAGCTAACATTTTCTGCCTTTGAAAGGACTTGTATTTTAAAAATAAGAAACATTTTTACATTGGACTGGAGTCATGGCTAGGGCACGAAGGGGGCAGAGTCAATCAATACCCTTTCAAATAAGAAGTACGAACCTCACTTTAAAACGTTGATGTGCTCAAGATCTACAGTGTAAATTCCTTTAGAGAAAAACATGAATTGGGACAAAGTTTTTGTTTGGGGAAGGGGGAGGGAAAGGAAAATCTTTGACTAGGAGACCAGGCAAGTGCGTGGAGAACCTAAAGTGAAAGAAGACCGTGGGTCTGCAAGCCGCAGGTCCAGGAAGGACACAAGCTGAGTCGACTGTGCTTCCTCTCTGCATCATAGTCCCTGTCAACCCAGAAAAGCTAATAGGCCCACAGGAAAGCCAACACACGAGGACACTGGAGAACAGGGGTTCAAAGATCAGATGCCAGAGACTAAATCCAGACAGTAATCACCCTGATCCAACCACATGCCTCCTAAAGGGCCAGTGATAAATCTGGGCCCACACCTGTCTAGGGCTGTACTGAGCTGCTCCACATTTGCCACTATGTCAGGGAAGGCAGAGTGGGAAGACCAGATTCCCATCACCATGAGCAAGACATGCCACCAAAGCCCTGGTGTCATGGAGACTGTGAGCTGCTTCATACTCATCAACCCCAGTGCACTGAAGGACAGAACTATGTGTCAACCATGGACAGGAAGAGCCAGGCATGGATCTGCAGGCACGTGCCAGGAAACTGAAGGGTAGGCCAGGCCCTGAGCCCCACAGTTATGTTAGTCCTCCCTCACCCAAGATGCTGAGAAGCAACAAGATCACAGACTGGATGAGACAGACAATTCCCTGGTGTTGATATTAAAGTGTGTGGTGGTCTGAATGAAATGGCCCCCCCCTAGATGCATAGGGAGTGGCATTTTTGGAGGTGTGGCCTTGTCGGAGGAAGTATGTCACTGCAGGGTGGGCTTTGGGGTTTCAAAAGCTCAAGCCAGACCCAGTGGCTCACTGTCTCTTCCTGCTGCCCGTGGGCCCAGATGTAGAACTCTCAGGACATATGTAGATAAACTCTTGAAAGATAATGATGGTGAACAGTCTTAGAAGAGGTGAAAGAAAACTTCCCTACAAGAGGAGATTGTTCAAAGTGCAGTGACTTCTCCCACAGGAGCATGGAAAACAGGAGGAAAGGGGGTGTTGTCAAGTCCTGAGATCAAAGCTCTGTCCACTCAGACTACTTACTGGAGAATAGTGTTCTGAAGAAGAAAGAGTGTGCCAGGACATGCTCATCTGAGGGAACACTTTGAACCCATGCCTTCAGAGAACCACAAGGGAATTTCTCCAAGGAGAAAGAAATGAGCAGAGAATGACTTTTAAAATGCTAGATGATATAACTTTAGACCAACAACTGTGGAACCTGCATGGGACTAAACTAGGCCCTCTGCATAAGTGAGACAGTTATGTAGCTTGGTCTGCTTAAGGGGCCCCTGACAGTGGGATCAGGATCCATCCCTGGTGCATTAGCTGGCTTTTTGGAGACCATTACCTATGGTAGGACACCTTGCACAGCCTTGATGCAGGGGGAGGGGCTTGGACCTGCCTCAACTGAATGTACAAGGCTTTGCTGACTCTCCTTGGGAGGCCTTACCTTTTGGAGGAGGGAATGGAGGATGGGTTGCCAGGGGAGATTGTGGGGAGGAGCAGGAGGAGGGAACAGAGGGAGATCTGTGGTTAGTATATAAAATGAATAAAAAATTTCTTAGTAAAGACAAAAAAATTAAAATGCCAGACATGAAGGAGGGAGAGCAGGAAGGGAAGCCCTGAGGTCAAGGGTTTCTCTCACTTCCTGGCTCTCTTGAATGGTACTCATGATAGGACTAGCAAATTGTAACTGCTTGATTTTCTTCTGCACACAGGTAGAAGCAATGCCTTGGAGTAGCAAGAACTCAGCATACAAAAGCCATCAATCACATCAAACCACTAGGTTCATTTCATTTTCCAGTATGACCCCAGGGTTAAGAGGTCTATCACACAGCCATGGTCAGTAAGATCTGAGGTAGGACAGGAATGTGACTGTCATACCCCTCAAATGGAGCTATATTCTTTGAAGACAACCCAGAATCCAGGCAAGTCCATCCTGCAGGGCAGGTACTGGATAGCAGCATCCTGCCTCCCTAGCAAAGATCCTGACATCTGAATGTGGAAAAGGACCCTGGTCAGTTACCCTCCAACATCAAATGGATAAGATGCACTCCTCTACTTGAAGATTAGGTTGGGGCTGTTCTGGGTGCTCCGACTTGAACTTTCTCACAACTGCCAGTGTGGTCAAGGGAGACACACACTCGTGGTGACACAGAGGAGCATCTAAGCACTTTGAGTTACTGCTCATATATGTAATTCCCTGAACTAAGAGTTCCTCTGTGCTCCGTGGCTCTAGAGACTTACAGGAGACAGAGCTGTAGAGATTGGTAAGTAGTAATGAAAAGCAGTTGCGAGTTTTGAAGGACTGAAAATGGCAGCCTCTCCAACAAGATCTGTGGGAAGCATGACAGACCCTGGTCACCTCTCTGACTTCCTTTCCACACACCTATAACCTAGAATGCTTCCTTCCCACTCTGGCTTCTTTGCTCTTAATATCTCGAAGCACTACAGTTATAATTTAGCTTTTCTGAAAACCCAAGTCTAAATTAATTATAGTTCTGCTAAAGGGAGAAAAAGATATTAGATGGCCAAGCTGAAGTAAAATGAGTCAACTTTTTCTCTCCTTATTAGATTTTAATGGTATTATTATAATAATTAAGCTTTTCATTAATTTCTTCATGCTTATTGAGTTACAGTTCCCTGCAGATTTGAATCATATTTAACATGTAATTATGGCAGTCCATTTTTAGAAGGAAACACTGATGTGGGGTGCAGAGTCACCAGGCTTCTGAGCTAAGAGAGAGTGAGGTAGCTGGGCATGGTAGCACACCTGTGACCCCAGCACTTGGAAGACTGAGGCAAGAGAATTAAGAGTTCAAGGCCAGCTTGGGCTACATGTCCAGATACTGCTAACACTGTCAAGAAAGGAAGGAGTGGGGAGAGAGGGAAGGGGAGAGGGAGGGAGAGAGAGAGAGAGAGAGAGAGAGAGAGAGAGAGAGAGAGAGAGAGAGAGAGAATTGCTCTCTGCAACACCTCAGTATGACCTCAGCATTGCACATGCATGTATGTTGGACTGGAGAGAGGGCAGGAATTCAGTGTCAGGTTTGGGGCCTATCAGGGAGTCACAGGTTCCTTCAGAGACTTGCTCTGCTTTGGTCAAGAATACCTTGTCCCTGGTCCATCTCTTGAGCAGACCATGGTAACCCACTACTCTGAATTCAGGCTGTTTGTAGTACCATGCTTTCAGAGCACACACACACACACACACACACACACACACACGCATGCACACGCACACACACACACACACACACACACACACACACACACACACACACACACGCACACACACACTATACTGATGAACAGCACAGCCCACACCAGATAGAGTGACACTAACCAAAGCTGCAGACTCCAGCCTGGATTCAAGAAGTCGTGAATCTCAACCTTCTCATCCTCTGTGGCATGTTAAGGTAGCTAAACAGACGACTGTCACGTTCTGCTCACCTGTCAGAGACTATGGACTCACCTACGTGCTCCACCATCAAATTCTTCCTCCATCAACTTTTCTTTGTACATTGGAGCAGATGCCTGAGATGCTAGGTGAACCAGGATCCTGGGTCTTCAAGCTGATGGCTCAGTGTCATGAGCCAGGACCCAGACCCCATGGGAGGCTGCCCAGAGCTGCCCAGGCCCTGGGCAACAGTGCTGTGTCTGCCTGCTAAACTGAACTTGAGAAGGTTTAACAAAGGGTTAAATTTCAGGGACAGGGCAGTTGGAGGCCACTCAGCTCCACACACCTCACAGGGAGGACCCCGAGGAACATGCTCATTCCTCCGCAGGCACCACCCCCGATGCTGATGGGTCTGCTTTGCAGCAATGGCAGCCTGAACTTAGAGAGGAGAGGACCCTTATCCTTCCAGCCCTTGGGTAGCTGTCATCCTCACACCTCCAGCTCATGCCAGAGTCTGCTCCCAAAGCTGTAGGTACCTCCTCCAGCTCTCCCCTCCCCTCCTCTCCTCTCCCCTCCTCTCCCCTCCCCTTCCCTCCCCTTCCCTCCTCTCCTCTCCCCTTCCCTCCTCTCCCCTCCCCTCCCCTCCCTCCTCTCTCCTCCCCTTCCCTCCTCTCCCCTCCCCTTCCCTCCCCTCCTCTCCCTCCTCTCCCCTCCCCTCCCCTCCCCTCTCCTCTCTTCTCTTCCCAGCACCCACTGGTTAAGCCTGGTTAAGCTTTAGCAGACAGCACACAGGATTGTGGGATACATACCTACCTATTATTTCACAATGAGCATTTCATCATCAGAAAATATAATAAACACAAACATAAAGTGGCCAACATAAATGGTATTATTAGTATATCTGTGCTTTGTGTATTTGTACAACATAGCTTGATCCCCAAGCGTGGGCTGTAATGGGGTCAAAAGGGCTGGGCCTAGACAGAAAGGCAGTATCTTCTGAAGGATATACCAGAGCAGCAGGCAGACAAGAACAGGGACACATGTGCCCCCACCACCCACTCCTCCCAGAGTCTGCTAAGAAACACACTTGTCTCCGTAGTGGGAGTTCAAAGCCCGGATGTTCACCGGAGCCCAGAGTCCTAGGGAATCCTATGGGCCCAGGTGTTCAGCTTCACAGAGCCAATTTTATTTTGTGAAACATACATCAAATTTCAATAGAGCGTAAACTTCTTTACCATGCTAGCCAGGCCTTTGACACCGGCTTGTATATTGTATACAGCCTCCTGTCTGTACAGGCCTAGTGCCTGTGTGTGGTTGGTCAAGGACGCTGTTATAGCTAAATGTGTCCCGGTACTGAGCAAGCATGGAACCAATGCCCTTGAAGTAGTGGCTCTGGGATTCCCATCTCTTCTCGAATACTGAGTCCAATTTGTGCAAAACAAACAAACAAACAAACAAAAACACTAGATAGCTTAGGGAAGATCCCTCCCGCCACATCCAGAAGAGTTCCCTCCTCTGATCCCAGGACCTTGTCAAGCTCTTCTTGTGAACTTCCATCTGCTCCTACAACTGTCTGGACCGTGTGACCATTTCTGAGTCCAGACTCAGTTACATGAGGATGTAACCCATGTGAATGTCTCTCTGATCACAGGCATTCTCAGAGCAGTGGTTTGGCCAGAGACAGGAAGAGGTGGCATTTGAAGTCTGAGGTCTGGCTAGCAGCCTCTTCATGGGATCAGACAACTTATTTGGCTCGAGAAAGCTAAGTACATAAAGGAGGATCAGGGAAGCGCCTCAGGGCCCCTGGACCACCAGCTTCACCTGTGGTGGTCTCTGTACACGCTCCTTCTTCGTGGCAGACAGAGGTTCTACCCCAGATGGGCAATGCAGAGTCCTGACCACTGTCACCCTGGGTTTAATACTTTGGAAAGGGGCTCTGGTTGTGCAGTTTGCTTAAGTGATGCTTCATTATCCTGCTATGTATGTCCTGGACGATAATGTCCCCAGGGCATTGTCTAGGCAGGGAAGGCATAGGGTCACCCTGAGTCACAGCACCTACAAGGTGAAAATGCCGCTCGAAAAATAGATTTAGTTAGCCTGTGCTGGGGAAGGGGAGGCCAGTGAGGTGAATCTCTAGGTATTACCATATAAATGAAGACAGCCTAGGTGGTGGGGAAATGTTTCAAAACTGCTTTTTTTTCTATGAAATGGTTTGCAAGTTGTAGTTATTGAATATTCACCCGCATATATCCAGTGTCTTACTTTGAAAGCTATGTGGCATCTCCAAACACAGCATACAGACCTGGGCAGGAGAGAACACCGCAGCTCGAGTACACATGGGAGACTTCCTGTCCCCAGACAGGATGTGTACATTTGCATTTTTATGTAAAAAGTCCAGAGATGATTACACAATGTCTGAGTTGACATTTAAAGTGCAGCAGCTTGCACATAGCCAGGATTTGTCCCTGATGGGGTAGTGGGGAGACCAAGTCATGTGCCCTCCGCTTCACTTCTCTCCTGGAGTCAATAAAACCATGAGGCCTTCGTGAGCATGGTCCTGACCTGGGTTAACAGTGAACCACACAGGGCTGGGCTCTCTGTGGCCTGACTCATAAAACCAGATCTGGGGGCAGCATATCAAATCTAGAGGAGGGCTTCCTTCTCCGCAGATTTAGGGTGTTTTCAGTGGCTACATTCACAGATCAATCCTTGCAATGAGGCTTGTGATGTCAGCAGACCACAGTGTTCTGCAGATACCTTCTCTGATTCCCTGGCATCCCCTCACAGCATCCGCTGAAGGGGCGGTACTGACAGGGCCCAGGGATGCCTCGTCCAAGGTCAAGAGATCCTACTTGCCTCCCTTCTGCCTTGCCCTGTCCCTGGGTTGATTCCTGAAGCTTTGACATACGACAGAGATGTAAAATGAACAGTTAGTTCTTAAGCCCCCATGGCAGGTACAGAGGACTTGATCTCCCTCCCAGGCCAGGGTTTTTTGTGTCATTTTATTCCTATAGTACATTGAGAAGATACCAGTTTCCTAGCCCAGTCCCAATTCCCAGGGGTTTTTTCTCTCCTTGTTGCCATAGAAAATGGCCCATGGTCCCTCAACCTTGACATTTAAAGGCACCTGTCCAGAGAGGCAGAAGATAGGGGACAACTGTCCACCAGGGCACTGGTTTCAGAGCTCAGCCCACTGCCCTGAGCACGTAATAATGCCTTCACAACCTTCACACTTTCTTCTGCGTGGCATGTGAATGTGTGACCCAGAGGTACAGCCACCCCTGTGCATCGGCCTTGGGAGTGCTGGCTCTGACCATGGCTGCCTGTCCAGTTCCCATCCACTGACCCACACTCCCCATGGGAATGCGATCACGCAGGGGGAGGCACAATTGAAAAAGGAGAAGGTCACAGTCTCCTCTACTTATTTGTGGTTGAGCTGGCTTTAAAGAATTCATCAGTGCATATTTATATAAAGCAAGGTGTTTCTGAGAGACATTCTGTTCAGGTACAACATGTCCTTTACCAGGTTCATTTATTACCCTCTCCTGCCCCCATCTGTCTCCCTAGTACCCCTCTCCTTTCTATTTTCATGCCGTGTGTGTGTGTGTGTGTGTGTGTGTGTGTGTGTGTGTGTGTGTGTGTGTTCCACATGAGAGAACACATGCACTATTTGTCTGAGTCTGGCTTATTTATTTCCCTTAATTTTGTGACCTCTAGTTCCATCTGTTTTCCTGAAATGGCGAAACTTGGCTCTTCTTTATGAAACTGCTTTGAGTATGTCTGCCACATCTTCTCTATCCATCCATTTGCTATGAACCCGATTTCCATGCCAGACCTCACAGGCAAGGCTTCTTCCAGCATTGAAGGACGCTGTGTTTGGATCAGGAGGCCTCTTGTCAGGCATGCTCTTTGCACTCGATAGGTCTGGAGGCAGACATGTCTGCAATTAAACTGACCAAGACCAGCTGTTTTGCCCAGAGTTGGCTTCCTGAACACTAGGACACATGTTGACCGTGTGACTTTGGAGTGATACCATCCCAGCTGTGTCAGGACATTCAGGACAGACACAGCACTGCTTTCTCAGCGTTTTCTATCTGTAGTCACTGGAATCTACATATGAAGAAAACACAGATATGGAGGCGGATTATTCCCAGGGAACCCAGGGGTGGTGGCAAGCTAGTATTCCATCTGACCCACACAATGCCAGGTACCCAGTGGCAGCAGCAGGGCCGTCCGTGGAGTCTCAGGTACCCACCATCCCACCTTGTGTTCAGCTATCACTCTCAGGGTGGGTTTCTGTGGCTGCCCATTCTCCTGAACATCTAGAATCTTCCACCAATTGCTCTGCTATCTTGACTTGCACTTTATTTTCCAGAGGAGGAGAAAATTAGTTGAAAGGTGTGACCTCAGAGGGTATTTTTGATGTAACCTCCAGACCCCACTCCCTGGACCCTTGCTGGGCTAGGTGGGCTCATGTTCTTGACCCTCTGCCACAGAAGCATGCATACAATCCTCACCACAATGTTCCCACCTATCCACCACCTAAGCAGTCTCTGCAAACAGCTGTTTCATCTCATAAACAGTGAACTCTGTGACCTCATTCAGCTCTCAAAACTTGAGTATGACACTATACCCAGACATCATGGTGTGAACACCCAAAGGGTCCTGGTCACTCTCCTGAGAACAGCAGGCAGATCAGCAACTCTGCCCTTCGCTCTGCTGGCCACCTTTCTGGGAGCATCCTTCATGCTTGGTCTGTCAGTAGAATTCAGAGCAACAGACTAGGCTTTTCTGAGGTGTTTTGGAAACCGGAAAAACTTAATATAGGTTTACTGCAAATTGTCACCACATCAGGTTGGTCTGGAAAGGACAGGTATTGTGAGAAAGGGTAGACAGTGGCTAGCCTCGCTACCCTAAGTCAAATGTGGCCCAACACTGCCTCCATGTGTCACAGCCTCAGGATATAAACAAAGGAATCCTAACTTCAAAGTAAGTGCTTGGGATAAACAGTTAGGTTCCTGCCAGCTACAGGAGTCCAACTCCAGCCTACTGGAGATGGGATAGGGTCATAGAAGCTGACCACTTCTAAGCTAGTTAGAGCAGCTACGTTCCAGCCAATCATGGTAGTGATCTCTAGCCAGCCATAGCACAGGACTACACCATGCTCTCTCTTAGGGTTGCTTGATTCATGAATTTGATCCAAGAAAGTTTAATTGACTTGGAGTTTTCTTTTACAACAGTCTGATGGCTTCTATAACTAACTGCCCCTCTCATTTGTGGTGGGCAGTTTTCTAAAGCTAATTATGGAAGGTTAAACACAACCATTTTTCTGTTCGGAAGAAAGGCACTCAAAGAATATATAAAAACACCTTGCCTGATCATTTCTTTTTTGCTGGTACGGAGATAAGAAAAGATAATAAAGGACAGGCAGCTCTCAAAGTGCCTGGAAGGCTCTGTCTCGTTCTGGTGGTACACACAGCTGACATCTTAGCCAGGCCATGGTTTCCAAGCCCCTTCTACAAAGTTTCCATGGATCAGTTGTCCCAAGACATGCCTCCCAATGTCACCGAAAGCCGGGTGCTGACTCTGCACCCTCACAGCTGCTCATTCCTGGAAGTAGTGTGCAGAAATGCTGCTTAATAAACATTCACGAGTTCTCTGAAGCAGCCACCCATCTCTCAGAAAGGTGTACTGGCAGTGACAGCCCCTGAAACACATCTACCTGCGTATTCCTGGCCAGATGGATGAGCCTCCTTCCAACAGGCAGACTTTTTGTGGAGAGAGGTTGTTTGGCATAGCCCAGCTGCTCACATCAATACCTTATCAAAGAAAGAGCAGCAGTTCCAAACATTGAGGACAGACACATGTCATTCATATCTACTGTTTATTTTCCAAGTGGGCTCAGAGCAGACTGCTCTCAAAAGGACAGGTCCAGCCCCACCGCAAGCAGAGTAACGTCTTTCTCGAATCTCTTCCGGAGATCGCCCTGCAACCCTTACACATTCTCTAAGGCTGTTTGGTTATCTTTGGCACACTGTCCCTGGCACAGGGGCTGAGGCTGCTCCGGCGGGTTTGAAGAGTAAACACAAATGAATATTGTTCCTGACAAGCTAAGAATGTGTCCTTCTCTTGTAACAGCAGTAAACACGGAGCTTTGTGGGCCTCTTTGTGCCCTTCTTCATTTTTAATGACTGTCCCTGAAAAGCAGGAGGAGCATGATGTCACCTGCCATATTTCACCCAGGGAAGACAGTGGCTGGCGCTTTAACTCAAACGTCCCAATGCCCATGGGTTAAAGTGCAGCTCCTTCTCCTTTGTGGATGGCAGAGCCCAGCTAGGAGAGCCCTGTCTCTATCTGTAAGTGGAAAGGGAGATTCCTCTTACTATTCCCAATCTGTGGAACTACCACAGACACTTGAATGAAACCATCAGTGGCCTTTGAAGTCACCTCTATCCTATAACACCATGGCATAGCCATTCCAGACGCAAGGACGTCTGTCACCAGGCCAACAGTGATCTGAAGAGGGACATCTTTTCCCCTCAGGTCATTGAATGTACATGGCACAGAACTTTTGAGACCCCAGGGCTGCACCACTGGGTGAGGCAAGGCTGATACAGATGCAGCCCCTGCCATGCTGACTTTCTCCTTGTCATGAGGTTTCAGCTCCATGGGGTGTAAGAACATAAGAGGTGCATGGTCAGGGTCTTGAGCTACCACCTACCCCTCCCAACAGAGCCATCCCTCTACTTCTGGAAGGAAATTTCCTTTCTTTTTTTTTAAAAACATGTTAAAGAAAATGAACATTTTTATGAGATAGGACTTCTTTGTTCAAAAGCCAAATTGTAGTTAATGTCTCCCTATGGGCTCAATCTGTTGGGGTGTGAAACAAAATTGATATAAATTAAATTAATAACTGAATGTATCAAGTAAAAACTTGCTCCTTTGGGATTCTCTGTTTCTTTTTCTTAAAGTACTTTCCAAGTGTACAGGTATGTATAATTTTCATTATTACAAAAAATATTAATGGCAAATATTTAACCAATTACCCAAAAGAATGATAAATGCAGGTGTGAGTACTGAAGAGGCTGATGATGCTTGCTGGTGTGAGAGGCTGAAAGGACATACCCCTTGGAGGAGAATGTGTAGCAGGCCTCAGGGTACTAGTGATGGGTGCCCTCTGTGACTAGATCTGAGGCCAAGCTGATGATCCCAGAAAGTAAAACCTGCAGTCAGATGAGACCCACAAGAAAATTTCCATGCATCTGGGTCTCAACAATCCCAAAGTGGAAATGACCCAGATTATCTCCAATGGCCAGATATAAACTGGTCCTTATGGCACACTGGGGAAGGAGGGACCCAGGTATCACTCAGAATGGACCCAGAACATCTGACAGCCGGGCCCACCTGCCATTCAGAATGCCCACAGGACATTCATAAAATGATGAGCATAATGCAGGAGCATTAGTGCTGCCCAAGGCCAGGATGGGACAGTAAGGGTGAGAGTGTGCGCTGAATACCACAGGTTATTCTCTTTCATGAATGAGGTAGGAGCTACATGTGTGAGTCAGCTGCTCAGACTAAATACACACAGTCACATGTGCCCACAAGTAACCACACACACACTTGTGCATGTGAACTTTACACATACACACACGTTGCATGCCACACTCATGCATGTATAAGAGCAAACACAGTGAGCTGGCTCAGTAGGTAGAGGGGATGGCTGCCAAGTCTGCCAACCTGAGTTTAATCCTGGGACCCACATGGTAGAAGAAAAGAACCAACTCCCACAAACTGTCATCCGATACCCCACATATGTGCCAAGGCACATGTGCACCACCCCCCTCCCCCACAAAATGAGTAAACACACAACAAAAATTAAAAAGAAGAGCACATGCTGTAAGCACACAGAATTGCAGTACACTGATGATATCTAAAAACCTGTGTGGATTGTAGAAATTGTAGACCCAATTACACTCTCTGGAAATGACATGCCCTGTTATGATGTCACCACTGGGGACCCTGAGTGAGGCAGGCAGGACTGTTGATTTAAAACTGTATCATAATCTACAGTTAGCTCAAAGACAGTTTTTCTTTGTTTTGGGGGGTGACCATGCACACATATTGTACAAAGCATATGCACGTGCACAGATGTGGTGTGTGCCCATTTCTCAAGTAGCTGTTCCTCTGTCTCACTGAGTTGTGTGTCCAGAGGAGTAGAGGTGACAGAGGGTTCCAGGGAAAGCCAACACAGGCAGGGCTTCCCATGGGGTTGCTTCTCACTCCCTACAGTTCCACATGTGTCGAGCAGGTGGGGCACGTAGGTAGGAGCAAGATTTAGGTGGAGGCAAGCTCCAACACTGAAGCCCTAGACCCTCAGCCCCAGTCACCTGCATACTCTTCAGTTAGCCTCATTCCATCCTGTCCTGTCAGACCTGAGCCACCAGCACACTCCACAAGTGACAGAGCATTGGAAACATATGTCTAAGCCTAGCTTTTAAGGCTGTGTTTGTCTTTCTGAGTCTGGGTTACCTCACTCAGGATGATTTTTTTCTAGATCCATCCATTTGCCTGCTAACCTCATGATGTCATTGTTTTTCTCTGCTGAGTAGTACTCCATTGTATATATGTACCACATTTTATTTATCCATTCTTCAGTTGAAGGGCATCTAGGTTGTTTCCAGGTTCTGGCTATTACAAACAATGCTGCTATGAACATAGCTGAGCATGTGCCCTTGTGGTATGATTGAGCATTCCTTGGGTATATGCCCAAGAGTGGTATAGCTGGATCTTGGGGGAGATTGATTCCCAATTTTCTAAGAAAGTGCCGTATTGATTTCCAAAATGGCTGTACAAGCTTGCATTCCCACCAACAGTGGAGGAGAGTTCCCCTTGCTCCACATCCTCTCCAGCATAAGCTGTCTTCAGTGTTTTTGATCTTAGCCATTCTGACGAGTGTAAGGTGGTATCTCAGAGTTGTTTTGATTTGCATTTCCCTGATGATTAGGGATGTTGAGCAATTCCTTAAATGTCTTTCAGCCATTTAAGCTTCCTCTGTCGAGAATTCTCTGTTTAGCTCTATAGCCCATTTCTTAATTGAACTGTCAGGCATTTTGATGTCTAATTTCTTGAGTTCTTTATATATTCTGGATATCAGCCCTCTGTCAGATGTGGGGTTGGTGAAGATCTTTTCCCATTTTGTAGGCTGTCACTTTGTCTTATTGACCGTGTCCTTTGCTCTACAAAAGCTTCTCAGTTTCAAGAGGTCCCATTGATTGATTGTTTCTCTCAGTGTGAGAGAGAAAATTTTAGGAATTTATATTCCTAAATATAACACCAGTGTCTGTGCTACTGGTGTTATATTTAGGAAGTGATCTCCGGTGCCAATGCATTCTAGAGTACTTCCTACTTTCTCTTCTATCAGGTTCATATGTACTCACTCATAGGTGGATGCTATATGTAAAGCAAAGGATGACTAGATTGCTACTCACAACTCCAAGGAGGCTACCTAGTAAAGAGGACCCTAAGAAAGACACAGGAATCACCCAAGGACAGAGAAATGGATGAGATCTACATGAGCAAACTGGACATGAGGAGGGTAATAAAGGGCAACGGTTAGGGGAAAGAGAGCTTAGGGGAGCGGGAGATCCCAGCTGGATCAAGAACAGAGAGGGAGAACAAGGAAAGAGAGACCATGATAAATGAAGACACCATGGGAATAGGAAGAATCAAAATGCTAGAGAGGTCCCCAGAAATCCACAAAGATACCTCCACAATAGACTACTGGCAATTGTCAAGAGAGAGCCCGAACTGACTTACTCTGGTGATCGAATGGCTGAACACCCTAACTGTTGTGACAGAACTCATCCAATGACTGATGGAAGCACATCCAGAGATCCATGGCCAGGCCCCAGGTGGAGCTCCAAGAGTCCATTCGGCGAGAGAGAGGAGGGATTATATGAGCAAGAGATATTGAGACCATGATTGGAAAAAGCACAGGGCCAAATAGCCAAACTAGTGGAAACACATGAACTATGAACCAATAGCCGAGGAGCCCCCGTGGAACTGGATCAGGCCTTCTGGATAAGTGAGACAGTCAATCAGATTGAACTATTTTGGAGGCCCCCAGGCAGTAGGACCAGGATGTGTCCTTGGTGCATGAGCTGGCTTTCTGGAACCTAGGGCCTATGCTGGGACACTTTGCTCAGCCTGGGTGAAGGGAGGTGGGGACTAGACCTGCCTCAACTGAATCTACCAGGCTGAGCTGAATCCCCTTGCCTTGGAGGAGGTGGGAATGGGGGGTGGATTGGGGGGAGGGAAGGAGGGAGGGGGAGGAGGGAGGACAGGGGAATCTGTGGCTGATATGTAAAATTAAATTAATTATAAAATGAAAAAGGAAAAAAATGATAAACTTAAAAAAAAGACTGTTTGAAGCATAGATCCATGCTGAGTTTAGAGACATTGGTGTGGTGTTGGATTCTTCTATCTACCTAATCATGAAGTGACAGAGTATCAGTCTTGCTCCAGATAACTCAACCCAAACCCATATGCTCATGTGGCTCCTCCCATCTCTTTCTTCTAGTTGAGGCCTCTCTGAAGACAACATTGGGCTGTGCTCCTCTGTAAGCCAAGGACCCACAGGTCAGCCTGTAGATGTCTCTTTTCTTGAGAAACTCCCTTCTCTGGCCTTCCATCTCTGTGTGGTTCCTCCAAACTCCAGGCAGAGCCATCCCTTGCTGGGATCTGACAAATCCACTTGTCATAAATGTGTGCCCCCTCCCCAAACTGCCAGCACCCTAAGGCAGCCAGTGCTATTATTATTACTGAAATCTTATTCAAGGCCCATGAAGTGGCTTCCAGAGTCACAGGGTAAAAGAAGTGGGAGGTGTGGACATCCCTCAGCATGTTGCTCTTACAAGGGGCATTTGATCCCATGTCCATTCCTATTGGGTGTAAACCAGATGGATGTCTTGGAACAGGCACTTCCATGGCCATCCTGCACTTGCTGTTGGGCCTCAGTCACAGGATACATGCCACTGTCCTACACTGAACAGACTAGGAATATAAAGAATATGACAGCTTGAGACATCGTTGCTGTGTCTTGATCCAGACATGCAGAAGGGCTCTGGTGTGGGTGCTGTGACTCCCCTGTCTTTCTGCCACGGAGGGGATCTCACTGTGATAGCATCATGCCCAATTTCTGCCCTTTCCTGGCTGACCTGCTTGATCACATCCCACCCTCAGCTAACCCCAACTGAAGGCAGTACCTCATCATGCAAAGTCAATTCCTAGGGACCATACGGAAGGTAAAATAAATGAAGTAAGCCCAATGACACGATCGGCTGCAGGAGTGAGCAAGGGCCTTCCCTTCAGCAAAGCCAAAGATGAGTGAGCAGGAGACTTCCAAACCACAGCTCCTCTCTCTCCACCTACTGTACCTCCAGCTCCGTCTTTGCTGTGTAAATTACAAACCAAAGTCCAGGGAACAATGTGCTCAGCATGTCAGGACAGTGAAGGGTCCCGTGACTCCAGAAAGAGCATGGAGATTCTCAGCTCTCAGGGTTTTTGCCATTACCCCACAGAGGGTAAAAAGATATTACTGGCCTTGAGACTAGAGAACAGGCCACAAGATGAATCTAAAATTAAGGGAGATGAACTTGAGTGTAGACAGAGAACTCTTTTTTTTTTTTTTTAATTTTTATTTTGCAGTACAATTCAGTTCTACATATCAGCCACGGATTCCCTTGTTCTCCCCCCCTCTCGCCCCCCTCACCTTCTCCCCAGCCCACCCCCCATTCCCACCTCCTCCAGGGCAAAGTCTTCCCCGCGGACTGAGATCAACCTGGTAGACTCAGTCCAGGCAGGTCCAGTCCCCTCCTCCCAAGCCGAGCCAAGCGATCCTGCATAGGCCCCAGGTTTCAAACAGCCAACTCATGCAATGAGCACAGGACCCGGTCCCACTGCCTGGATGCCTCCCAAACAGATCAAGCCAATCAACTGTCTCACCCATTCAGAGGGCCTGATCCAGTTGGTGACCCCTCAGTCATTGGTTCATAGTTCATGTGTTTCCATTCATTTGGCTATTTGTCCCTGTGCTTTATCCAACCTTGGTCTCAACAATTCTCGCTCATATAAACCCTCCTCATTCTCGCTAATTGGACTCCCAGAGATCCACCCAGGGCCTAGCCATGGATCTCTGCATCCAGTCCCTCAGTAGTTGGATGAGGCTTCTAGCACGACAATTAGGGTGTTTGGCCATCCCATCACCAGAGTAGGTCAGTTCGGGCTGTATCTCGACCATTGCCAGCAATCTGTTGTAGGGGTATCTTTGTGGATTTCTGTGGGCCTGTCTAGCACTTTGCTTCTTCCTATTCTCATGTGGTCTTCATTTACCATGGTCTCCTATTCCTTGTTCTTCCTCTCTGTTGTTGATTCAGCTGGGATCTCTCGCTCCCCCAAGCTCTCTTTCCCTCGACCCTCGCCCTTCACTACCCCCACTTATGTCCAGGCTGTTCATGTAGATCTCATTCCATTTCTCTATCATTGGGCGATTCCCATGTCTTTCTTGGGGTCCTGTTTTCCAGGTAGCCTCCCTGGTGATGTGAGTAGCAGTCCAGTCATCCTTGTTCCACATCTAGTATCCTCCTATGAGTGAGTACATACCATGTTTGTCTTTCTGAGTCTGGGTTACCTCACTCAGGATGATTTTTTTCTAGATCCATCCATTTGTCTGCAAACCTCATGATGTCATTGTTTTTCTCTGCTGAGTAGTATTCCATTGTGTATATGTACCACATTTTCTTTATCCATTCTTCAGTTGAAGGGCATCTAGGTTGTTTCCATGTTCTGGCTATTACAAACAATGCTGATATGAACATAGGACAGAGAACTCTTCACCCATGAAGTGGCAGGGGAAAGAAGACCCAAGACAAATAAACTGGTGATTGGGAACAAGCAGAGAGCTACAGTATGTAAGGTTGTTTATGGCATTTTCACATCGAGTGTATCCAGAAAAGACACACAACAGGGACCAAAAACCTGTAGGGGGTTGAGGACAGGATGTTCGTAGAGAGTTCATGGTCAGCACAGGAGACAAGTCAGACTACTCTCCGGTTGTATCATACTCAACCATCTCCACAGCTCCCGAATAGAACCACCCAGAGACCAGCTCCATAATAGCCCTGCTGACCTTCAGCATGTCTGATTTCACCATTCTCTCAGGGGCAGCCACCAAACCACACACCACCCTGGGTATCTTCTCTGCATGGAGTACCCTTGCTCTGTCACACAAGCCTGTACCAGATGGCTTACCTTGTAACTCACAATTTCTTCAGTTCAAGTGCATGCTAGGGTGTTGAAGAGCCCTGAACTCCCAGAAGAAGGAGAATAAATGTTGGATTGCCCACTACGGAAAGTGGGGATGTTGGTCACCTGACCAATAGCACTTCCTGTGAGGAGATACTGATCCTTCTTAGACTCTACATTGTATGTGTCAGGTGTACACCTGACTTATGCCCAGCTGCTCAATGAAATACATGCATCTTTTCTCGTATTCTGTGGTGATATCATGAATGAACTAAAACAGGTGTTATTCTATAGTTATATTCTAAGGGCATATGCTTCTCTCTTGGCTTTCTGGAGTCGAAGAAAAAATTCATATTCCTGGGAAACATGTCACCTTATTATCCATGGACTCCTGTGTTAGCTGAAGCATTACTCCATGGTTCATATGACCAAGGATGCGGGACCAAGCCCCCCAAACCTGGTAGAGTTTTTTCATCTACCATACTATTACCCATTCTTCTACCTCCATCCATTCACTCATCCATCCACTCATCCATCCTTCCTCCCTTCTATCCATCTACTCAATTATCTATACATTCACCCACCCATCCACCCATCACTCATCCTTTCTTTCTTCTATCCATCGACTCATCCACCTTTCCATCCACACACTCTTCCGTCCTTCTGTCTGTCTACTCACTCATCCATCCACTGGTTCATCCGCCCACTCTTGCCTTTCCACCTACCAACCTCTATTCATTCATCCATACAACCTTTACACCCACACATCAATCTTCACCCAGCCACCATTCTAGCTATCTGTCCATTCATCCATCCATCCATTGGACCACTCATTCTTCCCCTCTCTCACTCAGGAACTTCCACAGAATTGTTGATTGACCTGAGACATATCTGTACCTGTCTTCCAGACGGAGGGTGGTACCTTGCACTCAGAGGATAATCCTAACTCAGTGTCACCAGACAGGAGGAATAAACCCTGTGTCCCTCCCCAGGAACACAGAAGGGTCTGTACCTCCAGGACTCTGGGTTATCCGGGACTCTTGGGCACAGAATTCATGGACAGTGTAAGGCGGCATTCTTCTGTTTAATGGCACAGGCAAAATCTTGGAGGTACAACAGCACAGTGAAGGAGGTCCACAGGAGTCTGCCTATTGACCCTTAATGAACACACCAAGTCCCCAAGCCCATCTTGGACCCAGTGCCTTTGTGTGTAATGAGATGCAGACAAGCAGTGACATGGCCCTTGACCTCTCTATAATGAATGTGATGATGTTCCCTGTTACTTCTGCCCATGAGGTTAAATGAGACTCTAAGTAAATAAATAAACAAATAACCCACTGAGGAGGTCAATTACTTCTGTAGTTCTACTGAGCTGCATAGGAACACGGAAGCCAGATGCCACCACCAGAGAATCTCAGTGGATAGCCAAGCTGCATGCTAGGGTCCTCACTGGTCCCTGCTTCAGACAGTGGGCCTCCAACCTGTGCCCCATGCCTGATCTCAGCCTCAATACATGTGATTCTTCTGTGAAGGACAGTTTCTGGTCACTTTTGGGGACAGCAGGAAGAAGGCCCAGTGTGTAATCTAATTGCTTCTCCTCCACCCTCAGGTCTGCATATTATATTATATTGAAAAGTAATTATGCAGTGAAAGTAAAATGTCAGCGGTACTGTCTGGCAAGCGGCGGCACAGATGTGAATTATTCTCTTCCCTGCGTCTTGCAGACATCTCTATACCTCTCTCGTCACACACCACGGTGTGTGCTCATGGGCCCGAGTATTTATGCACACGAGATGAGATTTTCGGGTTTTTTTTTCCTTTCTTTTCTCCTTGCAGCATCAAGATCCCAAGCTGAGTGGCCTCGTTGGCAATGATTGATCACCCAATATCTAATTAAACCTGATCCAATCACTTATTATGCAGAGTGGAACAAACAAACTGAAGGCAACTGTCAGGCCGGTGATTGATGATGCGGCCAACCCGGCTTTTGTGGCTTCTAATGTCCCGACGCTTGTTACAACCAGGCAGAGCCACCACGCTGGACCAAGCGCCTGTCACCCCCTCCCCAACTGAACTTTAAGATGTGTGCTGGATGGGAGGGGACCAGGGAGCCTGGCTGGTCCCGAGGACAGGCGAGGTTCTGCTGGTGTGAGTCCCACAATGGGGTCAACACAGCCTGCATAGGGTCCCCAAGCAACCACCAGTTGGGAGAGTTTCACAGGCACACAGTGGGGTGTGTCTATGTCTCTGTGTGGAGCATGGTTGTGGAAAGCAAGTGTGTCCACTGGGTTGTATGCTCTGTGAGCCCATTTGTGCACCCAGAAGCTGCAGGGGCCAGCTGTACCAGCGGCTGCCCCTCAGGGAGAGTGACAAATAAGACATTAGCGGGACCCTAGCGGGGTAAAAATCCCTTTCCTATTGTCTGCCAGGCAGGATTCTCTTAGCGACACTCATTTATAAATTTTTCAGTTTTAATGTTTTAATTATTTAAAATGCAAATAGGCTCAAGAAGAAAGCAGAGAAAGTACAGCTTCTCTGGTGGAGGCCTCTGAGGGGTGTGGGCTTCACGCCTGTTCCACCCGGTCATGCTCACGTGTTGTCCTGAGACTCAAGGTCCCTTTGGGAAGTTGATCAGCTTGAATGATTGGGGAAAACACAGATAGATGCCCAGGAGTAAGCCACACAAGCTGGGAGACTGAATGCATCTGAAATTAATTCCATGTTGTAAACCAGCAGATTCTTGGACCCTCTGGGTTACACAAGGCTCCTTGCCCCATCCAAATATGATCAGAATGACACACACAGTGAGATTCCTCACCTCAGAGCTGCTCCTGGGGAATGCAGGACTCTTCGACTCAGCACCAGCCAATGGTGTTTGTCCCCAGACCAGAGTGAGAGTGGGGCTGAGTGTGCTTCATGGGCAGGCTCTTGCTGCCTGCCTGGGTAACCGTCTCTCAACCCTTCTGGTGTTCCCAGGGTTGGGTGAAGCCTCAGAGACACAGGACCCTCAGACTCAGCCAGTTCTATCTCACCAGGGTCAGCTCGGAAAAGAACAGTTAGAGTCACCCAGAGCTAGCTAGCTCCATCAAGCCTCCTGTCCCTACATCAAGGCCATGGGGTGGGGAGCAGGGACTCCCAAGCCCATTCAGTATTCCTAGGAGACTTGATTCCAGGGCTACCTGCTCAGTCCTTGAAACACGTGTGAAAAGAAATCACAGTTGTGATTCTTCTGGGAAGAATTGGTTTTTTTGTCTGTTTGTTTATCAAATTGTAAATGTCCATGTGTTGATGCTGGTAGTGTACCCAGGGCCTCTTTGGACCCACACCACGACAGCTTGCAGGTCCTGGCTCATCCTGTGACTCCTCTGAATGAAAACAAAGCACGGCTCTGGCACCAAAGACCCAGTTCACACCCTGACTTCTTGAATTTGGGGCATTCTCATCATCCCTCAGAGTAGTTTCTTCATCTGTAAAATGGATGCATTTACCCAGAACCCAATGGAGAGAAGATGCCGTCAGCATAGATGCTCTTTTCAGGGTTGAGGCTGAGGTGAGGAAGCTATACTTCAGGAGAGCATGGCTAGAGGCAGAGCTGCAGATCGAGTTCCCAGCTGTGACAACAGGCATTTGTGTGAGCACGCAGAAAGTACTGCCTTAATGCAGTCAGTGAGCCTCATACCAACCTTCTCGGGGTGAGACAAAAAGCCACCCTGCATGACTGGCCTCCTGTTCTGTTGACTGTTGGAAAGACACACTCTGCATAGCAAACTGTCGTGGCTGTGCCCTGGCTGTGTGGGGCAGAGCTAAGTGGACTGCGGCATATGGTCATCTCACCTCCAGAAGCCTCACGTGCTCCCCCTCCATCAGACATTTTCCTGTCGTGGGATCCCACTTTCCAGACTGGGGCTAAAACTCCTGATCTGGATTTGATACTTCCTATGTAGAGTCTATTGAACACCCACTTTTAAATTTCTTTTATTTTTTGAGATTATAATATAATGACATCTTTTCTCTTTCCTTTTCCTCCCTCCAAACCCTCCAACATACCCCTCCCCGGTTCTTTTTCATATTCATGTCCATAAATATAAGTCTGTCTAATGCTACTTATGTGTGCATATGTTTTCAGAACTGCCATTTGGCATTGGATAACCACTTGGTGTGCTCTTCCTGGAGACAACTGTTTGTACCATTCTCAGATGTCCTTAGTTGCTTGCAGCTCTTTGTCTAGGGTCGAGGCCTGTGCATCTCCCCCTTCTGTGTTAGTAGGCCTGTTGGTTTCGTCCATATTCAGGACATATTTAGGCAGCATGTTGGTAAGACTCATGGGTGTAACTTCTGATATTTCCAGAACATGTAATTTCACAGCAAACTCCCTGCTTCTCTGGCTCTTGCGATCTTTAGGCCCCTTCTTTCACGATGATCCGTGAGCTTTAGGCAAAGTCGCACTGAAGATGTCTCACTTGGGACCAGGCTCCATAACTCTGAATTTTGATTAATTGTGGTTTTCTGTAAAGATCTCTCTCTTTTGCGAATAGATGTTTCTTTGGTGAGAGGTAAGAACTACTCTTAACTGTGGGTATAGGACAAATATTTAGAGTGTAATTAGGAGTTATGCTACTTCAGTAAAATGATGTTTGTAGATTCTCCTCCAAGAGCCATGACTTCACCAGCCTTTGGTATTAGGCTAAGTTTCTAATACTGAGCATGATTTCCCTTTTCTTGAGCAAGTTTTATTTTGTTTTGTTTTTGTTTTTCGAGACAGGATTTCTCTGCGTAGCTTTGGAACCTGTCCTGGAACTTGCTCTGAAGACCAGGCTGGCCTGGAACTCACGGAGATCTGTCTGCCTCTGCCTCCTGAGTGCTGAGATTAAAGGCATGTGCCACTATCGCCCAGCTAACTGAGCAGGCCTTAAGTTCAATCAGAGAGCTGTTGGTTATCACCAAGGTGTGTGTGCTGCCACGGTTCCCTTACAGTTATCATGCCATGCTGGTGTTTGCTGTGGCTCACAGATGGCATTGCTGGGTAAGATTGTTGGTTGTTTCCTTCCTTTGGAAGGTTGAATGGTTCCTTCTGGTGCTAGGAAAGCTGGATGTCAGGGAGGGGGCTTTCAGGTCAGGTTCAGCCCAAGGCCTCTGGGCCCTGCGTCTGAAGTACATGGTTTCTTCAGAGAAGGGATTTACCTTCCGCCTCTGAGGGGCAACCAAGGACAATAGCAATCTCAAGCCTTATAATGTTTTT